>NW_005842749.1:62495-110942 GCF_000455745.1 Alligator sinensis
GACAGTGTCAAAGGCCTTGCTGAAGTCCAGAAAGACTACATCCACGGCGACACCTGCGTCCAATACTTTTGTGACCTGATTGTAAAAGGCAATCAGGTTGGTCTGACATGACCTGCCCCTAATGAAACTGTGCTGGTTGCCCCTGAGCATCATCCCATCACAGATGTGCTCCTTGATGATCTTCTCAACAAGTTTCCCCAGGATTGAGGTAAGACTGATGGGCCTATAGTTGTCCGGGTCCTCCCTCCTCCCTTTCTGAAAGATGTGGACCACATTGGCTATCTTCCAATCATCTGGCACCTGGCCTGAGTACCACGAGTGCTCATAAAGCCCTGCTGAGGGCCCAGCAATAACCCCTGCTAGCTCCCTCAACACCCTGTGGTGGAGAGCATCTGGACCTGCTGACTTGAACATGTCCAGCCCCTCCAGAAGCACTCTAACCCGGTCCTCCTCAACCTTAGGTCTTGAGGCATTCCCCTCAAGTCCATCTTGAATCACGGTGGGGGAGTCCCGGTCCCTGCACAAGAAGACGGAGGTGAAGACTTTGTTAAAGAGCTCTGCCTTCTCCTCTGGCGCAACCACCAGATTGCCCAGCGCATCTTGCAGGGGCCCCACATTTCCCAGTGCCTTCTTCATCCTCCCTATATATTTGAAAAAGGACTTTTTATTATCTTTGATCTTGGATGCTAGTCCTAGCTCTATGTCCGCCTTAGCTTTCCTAATAGCCCCCCTACAGGCCCAAGCAGTGGAGGTATACTCTTCTTTGGAGATAGCCCCCCCTCTTCCACCGGGTGTACGCCACCTTTTTGGCAACCAGGCATTCCCGGACTTCCTTATTTGCTTATTTGAACACGGCCTTTGAGTGCATTTGTGGACAATTAGAAAGCCAAAAGGGGCTCTTTTGATCATCAGGTCAGCACTCCTGCATGACACAACCCCCCTGAATTAATTCGTATATGAACCAGAATACAGTACTAGGAAAAAAATATCCACTTCTCATTTAAAAGTTTTCATCACTGGGGATAGAATGGCATATAGAAGTGCCTTTGCCAGACCGTTCTAGTGCTTAATTACCTTGTCCTTTCATAATCTCCAACTTATTTCTAGTCTAAATTTGTCTACTGTCAAATTCAGTTGTTAGATCTTGTACAGCTTTGTCTGCAATAAGAGCTCTCTATTAATCACATTTTTGTTCCCCATACTTATAGACTGTGATTAAATCAGCTTCTAACCTTCTCTTTGATTAACTAGATTTACTTTGAGTCTTTTACTATAAGGTATGTTTTCCAGTCCTTTCATCATTTTTGTGGCCTTTTTCTCACCTTTCTGTAAGTAGGGCAATTATTCTTTGTTCCTAGATGTCTGATGTAACTTGGCTATATTGACACATATTTTGTGTACGTGGTGTACCCAGACTCTTCTGTGTCAATGACCTATCCTTTTTTATTATTTACTAGCCCTGTCTTTGTAACACCTACATTTTTTATCAGCAATTAATCTGTTTCTTTCCAGATCATTTATTAACATGTTAAATACCACAGCCCCTTCAGGACCTAACTAAAAACACTCTTGTGTGCTGATAGGTCCTCCCTTTTATCAATATCATTTTGAGACCACTATTCAGCCAATTTTTATTTCATTTAATGGATGCCATTTTAATTTTGAGATAGTTAACTAAAAAAATAGGAGATGCATTATCAAATATTTTACTGTCTATTTCACAGTATTTTATTGTTGTTGTTATTAATTTTGTATGCTTTATTTAAGTATACCATATGAAAATCTAACATTTGATATGTTTTTCATTTGTAGGTGATCTGCTGTTAGCTAAATACAGATGCAAAGGTGGCATTTTCACTATGTTCTTGATAATAAATGAATGATAATAAACAAATAACCCCTAACAACTATGAAACTATGAAATGCAACACCCTACCTTTCTGTATCTGAATAGAATGAAACTTAGAATCATAGGGTGCCTATGCACAAGCAATGAGGCTTCTCCGACACGATGTAATTACAGCGTGTCCGAGCAGACTCGATTAATTGAGTCTGCTGGAACATGATAATTTCCACACTCCAGCAGACTCCAGCATCTCGTGTATCAGTGTCCCCATGCTGAAATATGGCAAAGGGGGCACTTTAACTAAAGCTCATTCAATGAGTCGCTCTAATTAAAGCATCTCCTCCTCCCCCCCTCACAGACACCTGGACCACGTGTATAAATGCCCATTGAGAAGCTGGAAGGGTCCTTGAGAAGTCATCTAGTCCAACCCCACTGCCTGAGGCAGGATCATCTCTATTCAAATCATCCTATACAAATCCACTGTCTGACCTCTTAGCAAAACTACAGTTAACCCTGACATAAAATTCAAAACAGAACACCCTAGCCTGCCACAGATAAAGTTGGGGTGGTGGGGAAATGGTGGCCATCATCCTGCTGCTTCAAAGGTTTTTATTATATACTTGAGAGATCCCAGAATAAGGGCTACATCCCGACCACAGAGGAAAACAAAAACCCTCACAGTGCATGCCAATCTGCCCATGGAGCAAAATTCCTTCTGGACCCCAAATATAGCAATATAGCCTGAGTTGAGGGGAAGTGGTGTAGTCTCTAGTGGTTGTTCTTGGAAAAAGATAACTAACTTACCATTCAGGAATGGGGGAATTTCTTTAGTTTTTAGCTTAGTTTAATAAGTGTTCTTTTGTAAGGGGCTGGTTGTGGTCCTTTTATGTACTGCTTGGTGAGCATACAAGTGGTCCCAACCTTGTATGTGTAACTGGTCATCATTATGAATAAAGTTGGGTTGCAATCTGCCTCCTAAAAATTGTTTGGTTTTTGCCCTACAAAAATTCCTCACCATAGAATGCATGGCCTTTCCCCTATTGCTGTATCATTGGAAAACATCCTTTTCTCTTTTCTTCTTTTATTTCATATTTTCAAGATTTTTGGGGTCCTGGGTATGACTGTAAGCTGCGTCCAATTGGGAAGCCAAGTGATAATGTGGTGGGGCTATTCATGCAAGGGTAGCGCATATAAAATACTATAATGTTACAGCTTCCAGAGTAAGGAAAGTATAGGGTGCTTCAAAACCCGAGCCCTAACTGCTTTGTGGGTATTCCTTGGTTGAAGTAAGGCTAAGGGACATCACCCTGACATAAACATGCGCTTGCTATGGTGTTAGGCAGTCAGCAGCAGCTCTTATCTGTTGCTTTCTGGCAGAAGCTACAGGTATCAAGGCACTGACTATCAGGACTCAGTCTGGCCTTTGGACTATGTCTCAGCGGTCTGAAGTGGGGATGGCAGATCTAGGGCAGCCTCTTAAGAAGGGTAGCCTCTCATATTTTCCTCTTTTCATAGATTACATAGATGTTAGGGCAGGAAGGGACCTTGGCAGATCATCAAGTCCATCCCCCTGCCCCAAGGGCAGGAAGTCAGCTGGGGTCAAAGGATCCCAGCAAGATAAGCATCCAAACGCTTCTTAAAAGTATTCAGAGTAGTTGCTTGCGCCACCTCTGGAGGGAGCCTATTTCAGGCCTTGGGGGCTTGGACAGTAAAGAAGTTTTTCCTTATGTCCAGCCTAAAACGGTCTAGGAGGAGTTTGTCACCGTTGGTCCTTGTCATCCCTTGGGGCACTCTGGTAAACAGATATTCTTCCAGATCCTGATGCACACCCCTGACGTACTTATAGGAAGCCACCAGGTCTTCCCTGAGGCTGCACTTTTCCAGGCTGAAAAGTCCCATGGCTCTCAGCCTCTCTTCATAAGGCCTATTCTCCTGTCCTCTGATCATGTGTGTGGCTCTCCTTTGGACTCTCTCAAGCTTCTACGCATCCTTCCTGCATTGTGGAGCCCAGAACTGGACGCAGTACTCTAGCTGTGGCCTCACCAAGGCTGAGTACAGAGAGAGGATGACATCCTGAGATTTACTTGAGAAGCATCTATGGATGCAAGCCAGAGTTTGGTTTGCCTTACCAGCTGCAACATCACATTAGTGGCTCATGTTCATCTTGTGTTCAATCACGACCCCCAAGTCTCTTTCGGCCTTGGTGCTAGCAAGCGTTGCACTGCTGAGCCTATAAGTAAGCTGCAGGTTTTCTTTCCCCAAGGTGGAGTACCTTACATTTGTTGGTATTGAATGCCATCAGGTTTGTATCTGCCTGCTTTTTCAGCCTATAGAAAATATTTTTGTTATTGCATGTATAAAACATCCCACATCTTAGAACGTAGACATTAACACTTCTTTTTTGCAAAACAGTTGTTCTGGCAGGATTTCAGAACTTTTCATTCAACCTCAGAACATTTGAATCAAAATTTAAAAACATGAAAAGTATTACTGGGCCAACAATAATTTCATCATTCCATCCTGAATAATTTATAACAGAAGCATTAAAATGGGAAAATACAGTGAAATTGACTGGAAATATTCATATTGAGATCCTGATTTATACCTATGTGAACTATTATAAATACAAGGAGATCCCATGATCTTGCCTCTCACACTGCAATGAGAATGCATATTAAAACCCAGCTGTAGCAGTTCTCAGTGTAATGGACTGTAACATCACAGCAGGAACTACCCTTCCCAGCAGGCTGCTGGTGAAAGAGGAAGGAAGTGGAGGGGCAGCCAGGATTATGCATGAAGAAATTGGCCTGCATGGAGGGAGAGAGAGGGAGAAAAGCAGCAGCCAGTGAGGCACATGATGAGATCCAGGAGCTGCAGTGGGACTGACTCTGCAAGTCACAGCAGTGGGGCTCAGATGGGGAGCCCAGGTACACAGTAAGTGGCTGCTCTGTGAGACTAAAGACTGGTTTGAGAGCCCCTGGAGTTAAGGGATAACTTAAGGTTTCTTCAGTGTATTGCATCATGTTGTTAATGTTCCCTATTTGTTACCTTGCTCTGTGTCCCAGAAGGGTTTTATCACTGAGTCATTGTTATCGTCTGTTATGTATACTTTAAGCAAATGTACCTTAATGTTTGCTCACCCATGTTTTTCCCAATCTCAGCCCATTGGCCTGTGGCCCTACCTCCCAATAATCTCCTGTATACATTTTAGAAACCTCCTTTTGGCTCCTATGCAGTTTCTGGGGTTCAGTATACCAGGAACACTCACTGCATTCACCTGTTTTATTTAAAAGTTTTTCCTGCATGGATAATTATGGGACTTGTCAAACCCATACTCTATGACAATGGGGGCAGCAGCTCATAAACACCTGATTTCCCAAGGTATGTTTGCCATCAACGGTGGCTCAGTGGTGGGGAGCAGGGGGCATGCAGTGGTGCACTTACACCCCCTTTTAATTCCTGGTCCACCCAAAGTTTAAAACCAACTATCTGGTAGTGGCAGTGGCAGTAGCAGCAGCATTTCTATTCAAGCACCACTTAAGGAGCCCTTCACAGGAGTCTCTGGAATAAAACTTAAATTAGCAAATTTGCCTTGATTGCCCCAGGGAAAAATACCTCCTGGTAAAAACAGATGTTAGGTTTCTCTCTGGACAAAGCTTTTCATCCAGGGATCCTACAGAAGTACAAGCCCATTGTCCCATATGAAGGACTTGTAAAGTATCTGCAACACTATTTCCCAGGACAACTGAGGCTAATTCAAGTTAACATTCAAGCTTATATATGTAATAATTGTCCCTGCCCCTGTTTTGATCTGTGTGAAAGCCCAAGGTAATCAGACTCAATAAACCAATGTCTGTTTTTACCTACAGCTACTTTGAGTGGGACAATGGGGTGTTTATACATGTGTGCCAGGAACGTGTGTGGGGGTGCATTATTTAAAGCAGCTCCAAAAGCCAATTAAAGCACCCCTGCCACCATTTTTCAGTGCGGACACACTGATACATGTCACACTGAGTCTGCGGGAGCGTGGTAATAACCACACTCCAGCTGGCTCGACTAATCAAATCTGCTCCAACATGCTGTAATTATAGTACATTGGAGCAGCCTTGCTATGCATATATAGATGCCCTGGATTTGTAAGTCTTTAGGATCCCAGGGTGAAAAGCCTTGTCACGGGAGAAATATGATTCTGTTTTCCCCATTAACTCAGATGTGGAAACACTAACTCAGATGAACATTAACTCAGGTATGGAAATAAGTTTCAGTGAAGAATTGGATGCACTGCCAAGAAGCTCAAGGCAAGATATTTTTATATGACTCTGATAAAGAGATGTCCATTTAATTCTAATGACTGCAGGACTAATGAAACAACATATTTTGATTTTCCATAGTTTGTTGTGGGTTTTTCTATACATAATTTATTATATAGGAAATGAATGTACATTCCAATAAAGTTATATATATTTGATTCTGCTTTGATTTTTAACCTAACCCCAGGCCCCTAGAATGCTAAAAAGAAGGAAAAAATAGATACTGTGTTATATGTGATGATGCACCACACCATCTGCACCTCACTTTTCAAAATCCTAGATCCACCCATGTTTACCATGTAGAGGACATGGAAGGCCTGGTTCAAGGTTGATGTGATTTTTTTTCTCCTGAAACACAATGTTCTTTTGGTTTTAAGTGCTGGCACGCTACCAACTGCCTGAGACTCGGGAGCTTCTGTCTGAGAATAGCCTTCCGTTTTTCAAAAGACTCCATGTGTCACAAAGGTGATACTTTCACTCTCTTGGGAGAATCAGCCTTTCTAAACATATTGATTTTTACCATGCCCCATGCCTACTCAGAGAATGGAACCGGTGTTCACCTTGGGGAGATCACAGGTGTTAGACAAGTTGCTAAAGAGCAGACAAGCACAATGCATTACTGATCACAGTGGATTCACATAAAGTACTACAATGGCAAAACTACTTTCTGGAAAGCTAGATAACAAAATGATTGCACACAGTATAGCATTTCCAATTATTTAAACAATAATAATACTTTTGAAAAATACGCTTCTATATTATAACATGGAAGACCTATCTGAGAATTGATCTGTCCAAGGTAAATCTTAGGAGATTTCATATCATAATTTTAACAAAACAAATCTCTGTCACACATATACAGAGAGAATTTGTCTACATAAAATAAATAAATATGCAAATACATTATTAATTACAATTATTATTTCATTATATAATAAGGGAACAACCTAGACATGGATGCCAACGTACTAGGTAGTATACAAACATATAGGAAAAAGAGTCCATGCCATGAACAACTCATAGTTTGAATACATGTATATATAAAGATATGCCATTGATCCCTCAGACCACTGTTGGGAAAGACAAAAATATATACTGTTTTATAAAGCAGAGTTATTTTTCTCTAATAGCCATAGGAGGTATTTTAACATTTACAATACTAAGGTGCTGGATATTTAACCCAATTTTTATATTTAGGACCAGCTTTTCACAGGTATGCATGTGCAAATATTTGAGCTCATCTCACTTCATCAGACAAAATGAAGTAAAGACATGCACAAGCATAAAATCAGATACAGGAACATCTGGCATTTGCATGCAGAAGCGTGCAAAAATCTGCACTAGTCTAACTGGAATATGAGCTGCACATTTATATCTTCCTAACTGGTAAACTTGTACCCTCAGGTTGAACTGTACATGCCAAGCTTGGATACTTTTCTACTCATGCATCAAAAGCAGCAATAAATGTTCATAAAATCAAATTAACTTTCTGATACACCTGTGTGATCTCATTTCTTCCTCATTAAATTACACCCTGACTGACACCTATGAAACCTTATCATGTCTCTTGATGCTACTTATAATATTAAAGTACAACAACTGGTAGTAAGTGTCTGTAAGATTTGATCCTAAGTACAAAACATCCTCAAACTGAGACAGTTTGTAGTTGACAAAAATAGCAAGAGAATGGTAGCTAATGAAAAGGACTGATCATTGACGGACAACAACCTTAATGCCTTGGCAAAGTGGATACAGTACAAGCAACCAGTATGCTTAAAACATCCAAAGATAAAATGAGACATCTGGGAATAAAGAATGTAGAGCCTACTAATAAGAATGGAATGATTGGAAGTAATGGATGTCTAAGCCGGGGAAACACAGAGTAGGAAAAGAGAGGGCATATTACATCTCTGTATTGCCCTGCTGCAACCTTTACCAGAATACTGTGGCCCATTCTGGTATCTACACTTTAAAAAGAGGTTGGTAAGATTCAGAGAAGAGTCACAGAGAAGAGCCACAAGAATGTTTAAAGGACTAGAAAACATGCCTTCCAGTGAAAGGTCCAAGGCAGTCAATCTCCTTGGTTTATTGAAAAGAAGATTAAAGAGTAATTTGATTATAGGCTGTGAGTACTTACATTGGGAACAGAAATGTCAGTCCCTCCAGCAGGGATACAACAATGTCCATAATTAGAAGCTGAAAAATAAAGAGTCATTTTTCATAATATGGATATTTAACGACTGGTAAATGACATCCCAAAGCTTATGGTGGAAATACCCATAACTTGAAGTTTTTGGCAATTATGGAGGGGGGGGGGGGTCTAAAAGATACGTTCTGTGTCAGAAAATAATTTCTTCAGGGAAGTTATCTGGCCTGTTATACGCAAGGAGGTAGAAACTTCAAGTCTATGCATTTGTGCAAGACTGAACCATTTTCATATTACATGAAAATGCTCAGAATTGTTCCAGAATTACAAACATGCATTATTAGACAGATCAACGCTATCAAAGAGCTGTTTCATCCATTCAGATTACCTTCGCTTTGTGCATCTAAATGAGGTTTGGCAGATACACGAGGCAGAGATAAGTGAAGAAACAAGTGTCATGTTTGGAGCAGCACCTCCTTGTCCGCCGTTGCTTTTTGGTGGCTTTAATGACCTAACCCACTAAAACTTCACTCATTCATATTAAAATAAATTTGTGCACAAAACAGCCAGAACCTAAATATTTAGGGGAAGAGAACTGTATTCTCCTGAGTATCTGTTTATTACTGAATAAAAAGGTGTGAACATAATCAACCTGAACAACTGTTTGGAATCCAAATGGATTCACCACTGTATTGCACTATTGTATCTACCCAGCTGTGATATCAGTTGTTTCTTTCACAAACCAAAACTTGTCATACACAGTGTAAGACCCAGATTCAAATAAAAAGGTTCCAGCAGAAATATGTTTCATGAAGGACTCTAATTAGCTCAATCTATGTAGGTTTAGAGGGGAAGGATTCTTTTTTGAAACTTAATAGTACAGTGCAGATTTACACTGTCATTTATATACTCAAAAGGGATAAAAGACTCAAAGCTTTCAACAACATGACACACGCTGATGTTCACATAGATAAGATGGGGTATTATGTGGCAGTTTAATGCCTTGAGGGGTTGCTAGTTTCCTTGGGCTTTAGCATATACGTCACTTTAGCAAATTGGGGCCAGTTAATAAATTGCATGGGCTGCAATAGCTGGAGGGAGGAAACAGTCAAGGAGGAAATACTCCGGGCTCTCTGATGCCAGTACGTGCCACTGCCATGGGATAGACAAGCCCTAAGAGGAAAAGGATGGAGAGTGCAAGGCATTGATGAGATGTGAATGGTTAGGGGAAAGGAAGAGTTGAACTTTGGCTAATTGGTGAGAAATGAGAAGGCAGGGTACAGGAGAAGAGAAACAAGGAGGTATACACGCGGGGAGAAGGAGTAATGATGAGGTCTCCTGTAAAAGGTATTAAGACTAAACTTGAGTGATCTGTTAATTTATAGGAAAAACAGCTAACACTTGTTTGCTGCTTTGAAAATGCAAGGTACAGTCATTGTTTTTGCAATGCTCATTCATGTTATTGTTGCCTCACAGTTTTACTGTTGTCATTTGTCAATTGTTATTTTAATATTTTAAATGGGTTTCTTTTGCCTTTTTCCTTCACTCTTTTTTTTTTTAGGCAGGAACAAAATATAGATATTTTCACTCTGAGATGACAGTGTATGGCACGAGAAAAAAAGCATCCCCCTGTGAATCTTAATTACATGTATAGAAATTACATCTTTGTCTGAAATAAAACCAAGCATGTAGAACTAATTGCTCACTGCCTACATGGTACTGATAGCATATGTTTCCTATAGTGCATTACATAAGACTGTTGCAATCTGTTATATTCAAATTAAGAATGAGATTATGTGTTTATTTAATAATGAAATCACCAACGGTATACCCAGGAAAAATGAGTCTCTGACTTATTCATATGTTGCAGAGCTACTGAGTGCCCTCCTAATTTTGAGACCGAAGTTCTTCCTTTCTAATAGTTATGTAAGGCTATAGCAATAGTTTGTAACCAGGGCCTTTGGCTTTGGGTACTTCAACTTTTGAATACTCAGTCCAAAGAATCGTCATCAGCTGACTTGTATAAAGTCAAAGCCATAAATAAGAGGAAGAACAACTGCTGTACCTCACCTTAGAGGGCAGGACACAAAGCAATGGGGCTAAAATGTAACAAGTCCGGGAAAAAAAAATCATCCCTGTTGTCAGAGCCGGAGGACAATGGTACAAGTTTCCCAGGAAAGCTATAGAATCTCCTTCATTGGAGATTTTCAAGAAGAGGGTGCATCAGCATTTAACCAGGATAGTTTAGGAACAGAGCATCCTGGATTCATGCATGGGCTTGGACTAGATGACTCCTAAGGCCCAATCTAAGCTCAAGTTTCTATGATTCTAAGTTAGCCAGGGTACAACTTTAAAGATGCAGAAGCCTCATGCTTTCTCTGCATGATAGGTCTCTTCAGGGGTTGAGCAAAGGAGAGGAAACAGCATCCATTTCGAAGATTAAACATGCGGTCTAATTACTCATAATTGTGGAAAGGAGTCGGTAGGATTATGAAAAGTGTTCTTCCCAAAGAGAGTGAAGAATTCCCAAAGCAGATTGGTCATTTGCGATTCCCACCACCACTGGAAACACGGCGATCTCTGTGTGGGGAGATGGATGTCTCACAAAGACATACACAATCAGAACAAACCTTTAAATCTAGCATATTTCAGCAAGAAAAACTCATAACTCAAACCAGTTTTAAAGAAAATAGAAAACAACAGTCAGTTTTTTTCAAAATAAATGACATATATATCCTTACACATCCTTTTGTATCTATTAGACAATATATTAGTATAGGGCCACACTAATTAGATTTGGCCACTACTGAAAAAATCAAAAGCATTAAGTAATATAAGATTTGCAAGAAAAAAATCAAGAGTTTCAATAAAAGTGAATTCTATAAAATTATATGAACATTTTTTCCTATATCATATTCCTGTAACACATTTACTTTTATTTATTTATTTTTTTTACCACAGATCCACTCTTATTGTGGCCCTAAAATATCTACATTCTGAACACTCATAACTAAAAGATCAGTTAGAGCACAACCGATTTATCCAGTATTAGTTCTTCAAACCTACCTTGTAGGTGAAAAAGGATGGTCTTATAATTAAACCACAGAACTGGAAGACAGAGTAGTCTAGCAAGTTTTTGAAAAGTAGATGCCTCTGAGTAATAATAATTACATCAAGGTCAAAGCACTTTTTTTACACTTTCATACTATCCTTCAGCAACTCACCTGCAACACATACATACTCCAGAGTGAAGAGGAAGAATGCCTACTGTTCACTTAGTTTCCCATCACATTGGAAAATTAAGGAATCAATATGATTTATTCAAGGGGTTTGAACTAGTGATAATATTTAGATTATTAAACAGCAGTATATAAGAAAAAATGCTATCCCATTTTGCTAACAAAATGAATAGGACTTACAACACAGGGTGTTAGAAATGCTTTATAAAGTACCAAAGCATAGTGCAGAGGTATAGTGAAAGGAAAGATCTGGATCTCCATCATGCCATTTATGATCGACCTACTTTGCTGAATTCCATCTGTGTATATTAAAAATTTCATCAACTCCCAAAAACACATTACTGAGTATCACTGCCCTGAGACACAACCTGGGCATATACAGACAAGCCACAAAGTTAAGTAGATTGAACACCTCCACCTACTGCAATTTTGTGAAAGGTTTAATTCAACCTGAGAGAGCACTTGGAAACATTTGAGGATGTTACTCAGCATCTTGAAACTTTTATGATTTTCCCATTGTGTTATTTTGGCAAGGCATATCACTAGCCCCACATCAGCTAGAAAAATAATTTACAAGCTGTAAATCTCCATCAGTGAGAGAGACCTTATATTTGATCCTACACCAGTGGCAAGTCAAAATCACAGGCTAAACCCTCCTATAATGTAAGTCAGCAGAGCTTTTTTTCCTTTTTGCTGCTTTGCACTATTAAACTTATTCACATAAACCACATCGTAACAATTTTAGCTTAAGTGTCTGCTTCAGAACCTATTGTGCTTCAGAACCTATTGTGAGAGATAGAAAATGCACTGTCAACATATCTGCATTATATATATTTAAAATATCATACAGATTGAATTAAACTGATTGTACACATATATAATTAGGCTTCCAATAGACAAACACCTTTGCATTTTGTACACCCCAAACTTCTGCTAACTGTTCAACAAAGCCTCCATCATGCAACAGTTTTGTGCTTTCCTGAAGAACATGATGTTTGCTTGGAATAAATAATATAAACCAAGCCATGCGATTCATATGCCAAATTAAAAAGCTGACTTCTTATTCATAGATGGAGAAAAGATAAATCTGTGGCTCCTATGTTCAGGGAACGTGAGTACTAACACAGTTTATTTGGCTGTAGAAGTCAAGATGATAGTGTTTAAATCATTTATTTGACAGCGTGGTTGCTTTGTAAGTTGCAAATCTGCCATTTACAGTCTTACCTAAGAAAATCCATTGATCTTCTCTGAAAAAGGCATGATTTCCTAAGAGAATTCTTTCTTTATAATTCATAATTGTATAGTTTGATTGACCCTGCTTTAATGAAGGGTTCTCTGTGTTTCTGAGGTGCAGTAATATACAAAATATGGTTCTTTAAATTTTAAAATCAGTGAGATTGAGTTGTAGCTTTTTTGTGCTTTTACTTAGGTACATTAGTCTCGTTTCTTTATAGGCTGTATATAAATCACACAGTGCAGGCACTCTACATAAAACAGAACAAAAGTGAACATTTACAGTGCATTTAAGACATTACTTGACTTTCTTATAAAAATAGTACAGTACCATTTTGAGTTCATGTTTTTCCACTTAATTTTTTTATAGTTATACATTAGTAAAAATAAAGGCTTTCATTATAGGCAAAAGAATCAAATGACACTCAAAGAAAACAATGTTGGCTATGTCAATGCATGCTACTCTCATTAAATTTCATTGCCAGCCTTCACATCCCGAAATGACAGTTGACTAAGAGGACTATAATACGAAATATAAAACTACAATTGGAAAACTAAATAATTACAACATTTATCAAGCAATTAATATCTTCAGTGAACTGACACTCCATTATAATACAAGTCAAGGGCTGTCCAGTTTACAGCTTGTGAGATGCATGCCGCCCACGAGAGGTTAACTTGTGACCCATGTGCTCATGCTTGGGTCTCCATGCTCTGCTTCCTTCCTCTGTCTTTAGATTCCTGCCCCTGTCTCTGGGGGCAGGGCAGCATGGCATGGCTAGTGAGGCCCAGAGAGCTCCTGGATCAACACACCCGAGCAGGAGGTGGGAGCACTGGTGCCACTGCAAGGAATCCATGCAGTATGCTGTCTATTGGCTGATGGGTAGGGCTCTTTCCTGAGAATTGGGAACCAGTGGATATAAGTACCCTAGTCAGAAGTGTACCTAGGATCTAGGTCCCACTGTCTGGCAAAGTGACCTAACCCTAGGCTACTGAACAGAAGATGTGCACTCCCAGAACCAGGTGAGTCCATGCCCTTGACTCCAATATTGCTGCCTGTCCAATGTACAATGATAGCTGTGCATAAGGCTGTCCTCGGAGGGAATGGAAAATGTGTGTGCGTTACTTGGGTGGAATAGGATTGCCCCCTAGAGTCACATACAACCGCTTGCTGCCCATTGCCAGAATGAGAAAGCTATGACTCTCCATAGAGACAATAGGAGAGCTAGGCATCTTGACGGGCTCAGACTTGTTGGGCTAGCAACATGATTTAGCAGTGAAAATGAGTTAGCTGTCCTACAGTAGAAATAAAACCTGGTCATTAAGGCAAGGATTTTTGTGGGTAATATATTTAGAGAAGCTTTCAGAAGCGTAGTGTGGCACCCCAACTAGGCAGCTGGTCCAATAAAAGATATCACCCACAAAAAATCTTGCTTTTGCATATTTCCTGGACCATCCTTGCTACAACATCATTTCCACACTACCAATTCTGGCCCCTATGTCTTTTTTTATACATAGATATATGTAAGGGTGGTATATAAATTAAATAAATAAGCAATGCTTATTCCAAGTATGAAATAGTTTGTTCAGCTTCAGAAAGGCATACCAGGGTGTACAAGAGAATGTCTCTAAGGTGCTCTGGAGATCTAGGTATATAATTTATTTGAAACATGCTACTGTATTTTCTAATGCATGTAAATGGTCTTCATTGTTATGAACCCACTGTATCTGAATGCTTTCAAATCTTGAATTTCGAAAGGATTACAAATACTTACACATACTTAGATCCTGTTATTACATTGCTTTTGTTAAAATACCTGTGTCTATTGAAGAATCTTATTACAATTTTACCTTCATCCCAGAACAACTAAAAGGAAATAGTTTGCACAGAGCATGTCAAATGGATTATATCTGCATCTGGTCAAAATAATTGTCTCCTCCTTTCCACCTGAAATATACTTTAAATATTGGTTACTGGTGCTGAATAGTTTGTTCCCTAGAACAAATACTGAAATCTCAGTTTCCCAATATATTAGTTGCAGCATACCAGTGTCCTATTCAATTTTCTCCCTGATGGCTTTAATGAGGTCTTTCTCTTCAATATTTAATTCCAGCCACTTTCAGGGAAGTTAATATGATTGCTTGCTGTTGGGGCATTTATTTCAAGCTCTAGCTGTTTGTCAGAGACTGCATTTTATCAACAAAGTTGGAATTAGAAATGACATACTGCAAAAGGTTTCAGACATGAAGCAAAAAGAAAAAGTGGGAACTAAAAACATACACAGCCTCTTTTTGGGGCACCCCAGACATTCCAAGAGAAATAAAGCACCTACTTTTCCCTTTTCAAAAATAGGTGATAGGTTCCCTTCTGACCAATGAGTCTTTAATATATATTTTTGCATCAGTGCTTCCACCTGGGGTGCTGCCAGATGTGCAGCTCCCTGCTGTAACTCATAGCACGTTGCAGGAAATGCCATGAGTTAGTGTTTGCCTTGATCCAACAGACGCTGGGTGGGTCTGGGTGATGGAGGATTGAGCTCCAATTTGGAGCAGCTGCGTATCTGCAGCTGCTCTCCCCTAGGCCCCTCTCCCTTCCCAGCTCCAGTGCTGTTTTCAGAATAGGAAGGGACAAAAGGAGCGGAGGGAGCTCGGTCTGGGGTTTGCCCAACCTGCACTGGAGGGTGGGGCAGGTGGATTGGAGCCTTCCTGCCTTGGCGAGAGGGGTTCCAATCCACTTGCCCCATCCTCCTGGGCAAACCCCCGATTGAATTTCCTCCACTCCTTCCCCCCCATCCCATTCTGAAGACAGCACTGGGGGTGGGACTGAGCTGCTTCAGCCCAGCCCTGCTCCTAGTGTGCACTGACAGATGTTACTGAAAGTGCTCTGCTTTGGAGTACCTTAATAGGAACCCTCATGTAATGGGGGTTCAGATTGTTGCATGATTGGGCATTTTTAAGCACTGCAGCATGCACTTCCATCAGTGCATGGCTGTAGAGCATTTCAGGGGCCCAATCACATGATGAACCATCACTTTTGTCAGTGCCCCTACTGTCTGGGTACATATATTAAGAGATAACCTTTACAAACTCCAGGACATTAAACATTCTTGAAGAAATCAAAGATCTAAAAAGTATTAAGGAAAATATTTTAGCCCTAAGTTTAAAAACTTCATGTGCTTGAATTTTCTGTGTAAAATATGGGAGTTACATACAAAATTATAATATTTTAAAGTTGAGTGACTAGCTCCTACAATATTTATCTCCTAGAGGAGCATGCAAGAGCCTTCATCTTACTGATCATCATTACACATACAGATATATTAAACACAGCTTTGGGGGCTCTCTGAAATCTGTACATTTCATGTTTTCATTTAAATACGCTGATCGAAGATGGGTTAAAATGCCAATTTTATTATTATTTTTTTTAATTCAGTTTCAACTTGGCTTCCTAAATATCAAATATAATGAATAAAAGTGGAATGCTATTGTGTCTACTGCCCCATGTTTCCACATGCAGATGTTTTCCAGCAATACAAGAACTGTTAGAATTACAGAGGGGAATGCCAGATGAATTCTCTTTGCAAGTGATCATTCCATTAGTGTGACCTACAACTCTGTGAAACTGAGCAGAGATGTTAAGCATGTGCTTAAATCCAATTGACTTCAGTGAGAAGTAAATACCTGCTTAAGTGCTTTACTGAATCAGTGCTCACATGATAATTAGCTGGCAAGGTTAGAATACTGCAATGGTGTGGGTGACAGTTATTTTGAAGTTAACAGAAGCATATCACTTGTGCAACTAAAAAGTTTATTCCCTATGAATGCTATATTTGTATAGATAGAACAATCTATCCTAACTAAATTTGAAAAAAAGAAGAAACTTAATTTATCAGAGACTGGTAAAAACATATAAAGGCTTTCTTTCATGGGTAAGTTACCAGATCGAATCAAGACTAGACAGACAATGGAAATGCTATTATCTGATGCCTGCTTGTGGCTACATATAGGCAAACTGAGTTTGGATGTCTTGGACTAGTTTGCTGTGTAGACAATTTTTTCTTGTCAAGAGGAAACCACCAAACACATCCAGTGGCACACTGGTTGATGATCTCAAAATGAAAGCCGGAGACTGGCAGGCAAGGTTCTCTGACATTTATAGAGCTTAAACCACCTGCTTACCCTTAGAAATGGGTCCTTCAGTTATGATAACCTGGAGAAGGTCCAGAGAAGGGCCACTCGTGTGGTTAAGGGCCTACAGACCAAGCCCTACAAGGAGAGACTAGAGAAACTGGACCTTTTCAGCCTCCGCAAGAGAAGGTTGAGAGGCGACCTTGTGGCTGCCTATAAGTTCATCACGGGGGCACAGATGGGAATTGGTGAGTATTTATTCACCAAGGCGCCCCCGGGGGTTACAAGAAATAATGGCCACAAGCTAGCAGAGAGAAGATTTAGACTGGACATTAGGAAGAACTTCTTCACAGTTAGAGTGGCCAGGGTTTTCCTGCTTATGCAGGGGGTCGGACTCGATGATCTATTGAGGTCCCTTCCGACCCTAACATCTATGAATCTATGATATAGTTGTGGGAAGCTGCCGCTGGTCCTTTCTGTGCAGAGAACTTCGGCTTGCAAGGTTGTCAATTTGTTGCATTCTACTAACACAATCCACCTAAAGAATTTATGAAATAGAAGCCTCAGACCGCTGTACCTCTCATTTAGCCAGATTTAGAGACAAAAAATGTCTGCATGTTTAAGCTGGAGACATGGAAGTTTTTATGGTACGTACAGGGTCACTTTTGTTGAACTTCTCCATTAAACAAAAATAGCATGCATGTTATTCAAAACTGAGATGATTTTTCACTGCAAAAAAAGAAACAAAAGGTAATCCTCAGTGTTTGAACAGAATGGCACTCTGGCTTTTTGCATTCAAGGGAAATCTCGTGCTTCATCGTACAGTGTATTCAGTATAGCAGCTATACTACAGAGTGATAACGTCACTTGCACTCAAAGCAGAAGCTGATGTGACAGAGTAGTGACAACTGCAGTGCAGCAAAAGGAGGTGGCTGGACTTTGACTCAGGAAAGACATTTTAATTTTGCATCCACCAGCTTTGAATCAGAATTTTGGTCATTCATGATTTGAAAAGTGAATAGAACTAAACCAAACAAGAGCATTTTGAAAAATAAATGCAAAAGACAGTGTTTTAGAACAATGCTGGAGGTTTAAATAAGTTAGCAACTGAAACAAATGGGCAGCACAATATTTACAGTGTTTGAGAGTGAGCAAAAACATTTGAATTTCCTAGCCACTGATGACAGATGGGAAGCAAAACAATTTCTGTTTAAATAGTGAAATAAGGAGCAACACATTTTATCATTAACAAGTTGTTTTTTGTTTTTTCAGACAGGCTATTTTAACTATCTTTTCCTTGGAGCTTACATTAAAATGAGTTTAAAGATTTTTTCCTCCTTCCGCCTAAACTAAAGGAGGACTAGTTGTCAAGGTAACCAATTAAAATCTTATTCTAGCAGGTAAACAGTGTGATGCTTCTATCTACAAGTCTAAGAACATTTCTTATCTGCATTTACCTTCAGTAGCACCTTTTATTTTCTGCATATCAAGAATTTGGTGTAGAATCTACCCCATACCATAGGACAGTGTTCTTAGATTTAAGGCTCCAATTCAGGAAAGCATTGCTATTCAGAAACAGATGCTAATTAGGCACCTAAACATTCATTTGAGGGGGAAAAAACAACAAAGTCTCTATCCCTTCAAAAAGTGAACTGAATGCCAATTGATGAAGCACCATCTTTCTAAGTCATCAAACAGACAGCATAATATAACAGCGAGGAGTTCTGAACTGCCCTCTTTATCTCAAGAGGGCGAGCATTCTGCCCAAGGGCAAGTGTCATTCTTCTTAACTATTTGATTGATGCAGATTTTAGCACAATGAGCCAAGTGCATCTCTGTTAGATGCAGCTGAGTGATGGATGTTGCTGCTGGGGTGGGCAAATGACAGTTACAGATCTGCATAGTAATCACAGGTTTTTTGAAATGCATTATGCACATACAGATTCCTCAGTAGGTTTGTGTGCACCCAACTGCACCCAAGTCAGATTTGTGCTATCAGCTGCGTTAGATATGCATGACCTCGGCACCTCCTGATGCTCTTAGATAAGGGCATTAAAGGGTTTTTGACACCTCCAACAAGCAGTTCTTTCAAAGCAGAATACTGATGACAACTTCTCCAAAGATGTGGAGATCTGGGGACTTATGGACTTGAAGGGCTACAGCACTTCTTAAAAACATCACTGATCTACCAACTGTAGATATAGATTTCTTTAAAACGAAGTAGCAAAGACCCACATGTCTGTAACAGGAACATTTTTTATAAAAGCTGCCAAAACAGCCTGTGCTCTAGTACAATGTGCAGGTGTTACTAAGGGTTTGCTAGCTATAATGTAGCAATTGTTTATGCAAGATGTAAACTAGTTGGATATTTGCTGATCTGATACTGCTGCTTATCATTTCATTTTTTCTACACGTAAAATGAAAAGCCTTGGTGAGGCAGCCTATCAGCAGAAAGGGATATGGTTCTGCAAAATCTAATGAATAAAACTTTCACACATCTTTACAGTTGATTGATAGCAATTTTCAGATTCAAATGAAAATCTAAAATGATTTTGGATGCAACCCGAAACAGCCCCTGGCCAGAACCCATCTGCCCTTTAGACATGTAAGTGCGATCCTGTTCCAAGCTGCTTGGGTCTCTGAAAACCCATGAATACAAGAAGCAAGAGGGCTCTCCTCACTGCTTTTTGTAACTTAGTCTTAAGGTTAAGGTGACAGTGGGTGCATTTACATGTTCAGTTAGTGCAGTGTGAAACTTCAATGCAGTTCATACCAGAGTTAATAGCTTCCAGGTGCAGTATCTACATGTATACCTAGGACTGCAGCATGGTGGAGCAGCCCTGGGCTGGCAGCAGGCTTGGGGGTCAGCCTCAGGGCTCGAGGTCATGGTGTTGGGAAGCAGAAGGGCTGGCTGGGACATGAACGTACCCAAAGAACAGAGCTGTGTGGCTAGGCAGTAGGCAGGGGTCTGTGCCCCTGCTGCCTGGGCATAATGTATGCCTAGGTCAGCGTTTACATGTGTGTTTAGGGTGTTATTTTTGCTGCCATAAGATGGTATGATTCCAGACAGTACTACCTTACAGTGGCAAAAATTAGTTTGCTGGGGTCTAATAGCATCATACATGTAGACTGACAATTTACATGGCAGCAGATAATTCTACTGCACAGTTAAGCACATGTGTAGATGCATTCAGTGCATTACAAAGGTGTCAACAATTTTTTAGGGACTCAAGCAAGGTAGAATAGGATCTGTTCCACATTTCCTTGGGACGCATTTCCTTGGCAGAGCAGCCATAAATGCCTGAAACACTTATTCAGAAGAGAATAAGTGTTGCATAAGTATGCACTTCTGCATAAGTGTAAACACTTAAGTGTAAACACTTATGCAGAAGAGAACATAAAGCATAGGTCCAAGCAGTGGTCATATGCATCAAGAGCGAACTATGGTTAGAGCCCATGATAGAATGATATCGCACACTGATGATTTAAGAAATCTTCCCACCGTAGGATGAGTAAAGTGAATCACCTGAATGATGCAGCTAAATAGACTGTAACTGCACATACTAAATAGTCCAAAATCCTTTAAATACAACAAATACTGCAAAACCTGGATGTCCATTTGAATGAGGAACAACTAGATTGTTAGTGCCTATACTGAAAAGCCCTTCCATTTTACAAGACAGACAGTGCCCTGACAGACGCTTTTTCCTGCTTTTGATGAGGATGTTCTGGACTTCTTTAGAATAACCTTTTTCCAAAAGACTAGTCAATTTAGCCATTCCTTGATGGGAAGGGCCAGGATCTGGGCATGGATAACAAGGAGCTGGCCACGGTGCTGCGATAATAGCCTTCAACTAATGAAAAGGTGATGGTGCGGTTAACACCTGTAGATCAGTCTACCAATGCATGCGTGCAACCATCACGTGCCCATGACCAGGAATGCAGCCCAGCAGCTTGGAGAGTAGCATCTGGCCGGTAAATCTGGGGGTGAGGGGCATGGGGAGGGCAGATCGATGCCCCTGTGGTGAGGGAAGGAGGGAGGTAGTAGGGGTGGGGCTGGGGTAGGGGCTGGCAATGCTCAGCCGGGATGGGGCAGGGCCTGGGATAGAGTCAGTGGCTTATCCAGGGGGTGCAGGGCTGGGGGGGGGAAGCTCCTGGGGGAGGCATGGTGAGGTATATGCCCCCTAGATCTGCGCATGGGGTGAAGGTGGGCTGCCTGCTGTGCGCTCAGGGTTGGGTCCGTGCCAGCCTCTTCCCGGTGGCTGTGCTTGGGCCAGGCCAGGCGAGCTGGGTTGCAGCAGTACTGGGAAGCAGGGGCTACAGTGAATTTTGGGGTGGCACTAGCCTCCCTCCCTCCACACTGTAGCTCTTCTCCCAGCACCTACCATTAGCAGCTATAACAGCTTTTAAGAAGGAAGATGTATGCTGCTTGAAACCTGGAGACTTCTATATGTTTACAGTCAACAACTCCATAAACATGAGGAAAAAGTCTTAGGAATCACTATTTAGACTACAATTAGCAAGTACTATCCAGCTATGAGAAGAAAAGTTACTCATAGGAATAGGGGGCACCTATCCTTACCAAAGCAGCAAAAGGAGACTACATGCACAGCAAGGTAAACAAGGGTGGGGATACCTTTTTACTCTGTGCGCGCACACCCTTACCTCATGATAAAAGGTAAGCTCAACTCTGGGATAATCTACTACAGGAAAGTTACTGCAAACACCTACATATAAAGAAGTATCATACAAAATGTGTAGGAATGTTGTAAAACGTTTTATTTGTACACTTCCATACAGTTTTAAATAATGTTTACATACAACAACTCACATTCATTTAGTTAAAAATACTCTTAAAAAAAAATCACACAAGGCAGTAGTTTGGCATATTCTTTTGAAGAGGAAAGCATCCCAAATAAAACCCGAATTTGAGCACTACTAGAGAACTGACGTGTTGATTTCACGTTGATTTACTTAATTTTACATTGGCAAAAAATTAATGAACATATTCCAGATTACTGTAGAAAAGGGTATACCATCAGTATGGTAAATAAGGAATAAAACAAGCAGAAAACACCCTGTTTTAAAAGGGTAAAAACAGGCAACTGTTTCCAAATAGTGCACACACTTTCCATAAGCTTTGAATTTAAAGTATTCTATATATACAAAAAGGTACAACAAATTGTTACAGTATTTATTGCAACAAATGAGGGATGTCATAATATACACAGTTTAAATACCCATCACCATCATCTCTTCCTCCCTCCAGCCCTCCCCCAAACCCTGGAAATATATTGGCTTCTTATTCCTTCCAGGTAACATTCTTCTTCTGTAGCTAAGATTAAATTCTCTCTCTGAAAGGCACGCACTTATCTGCAATGAAAGAAACAGAGGTGATAATCTTTACAGTGCCTTGTTTCATGTGAAACTTCCACACAATTTTAGACACCGAAAAAAAGTTGAACTATGTTTAAGCGCTGACTAACTGAACTTGCCCAAACCATAGTCAGTTTCCAACACTGATGAAAACCCTCTACCTTGTAACATAAAATATTCTTTGTTAAATTCCTTATATAACTACGAGAATAACACAATTTGAAGTATATTTCTTTATGCTTGGTGTATGCTTACAAGAAAAAAAAAGCTTGAAAGAAACCTTAAAGGATTCCAGAGTTGAGTAAGAAAATGTAAGCAAGGATTTTTAAATTCCCGTATTTTTATACCCTTGTGCTGAGTTTCCACAAGGCACAGATACACCAATTGCAATTCTTTTCCACACATTTTTATTATTAAAATGCCCAATGGCTAAGCAAAAGGATTTTCTTTCCCTAACTGATAACTTTGGCTATGTATTTAGTGGCCGGCTCTCACCTGGATGTTTGCACCTGCACAAAGCCGATGCTCACCCTTATGGAGGAGAATGCTCTGAAGGATGGAGATTTTTGCATGCGGTTGCAATGTCACATTACAGGGTGTACTTCACAATGTGTTTCGCTTACGGAATGAGCATAGCCATTTCTGCGTATACCACTGGATCGCAGAAGACTCAGCTGCTCATAGCATGCAACCTTGAAACAGGGCAAATGCAAAGTTGGAATGGACTGGTAGAGGTATGTGGAGCAGAGACTGGGAGGCACTGCTCTCATTGTACAAAGTGCTGGTAGGACTTTATCTGATATACTGTGTACCGCTCTTGTCATCCGTGGTCAAGAGAGGAACTCAAGCGGAAAGAGTTGAGAGAGAAGGGTGACTACAGCCAAGGAAATGCACAGCCTATCAACAGAAAAGACAAAACTGCATACTGCATCGTTCAATTGCTGTTAATAAGCCTCCACGCAGTACAGCAGAACTGTGGCTTCTAGTTCAGGAGGTACCCACAGAGCAGCTCCACATGCTTGAGGGTACCACTGTCCAGTATGGTAAGTTTCTGATGGATAGGTGCTAAAAATCTAAACTTTTACAGTGCCCCTGGAATGAAAGAGCCTGTATGCACACACAGTCTAAACACCACCGGTCCTTTTTCAAGGATCACCTAGAAAGTTCTTTTCACTTTTCTTAACAATTGCCATTTTTCAAAAGGGCAGTTACTTGACTATAAGACACCCCCCATAATTAAATTCTATATATATGGAAATTTTATAATTGTTAGAATTTTCCAGGTACAGAATCTAAGTACTGGAGGATTGTCTTGAATCCCTGTGAGAGCAGGGAAAGCAGTGGCTGGGTGAGCTCAGGTACTCCCCTTGTGCTCTGCCCCACCCACTACTTCCCCCTTCAGCCTTCTTGCCCCCTCTTGCCACCTACACCCTTCACCCCCACTTTCCTCTTCCCCACCCTCCAATCTCTTCCTCCTTCCCTGTCCCCAGCTTCACCAGTCTCTGCCCCTTCCTCCCAACTCCCCAGTCTCAGGGAAGCGGGGGGTGGGGGGAGGCGCAACAAAGAGGGACGGGGGCAGAAGTTTGCTGTGGATCTATTTTGGGCCCTGACCTGGGCTCTGGGCCACAGTCAGAGCTGTAGCAGCTGCCTGCTCCCCACTCTGATTCATATGCAAACCTAAGACATGGGGGCTTTTTCCCCCCCATGCTGACTGGAGGAGGGAGGGGGCCTCTTACCTTATATTTGGGCAAATACGGTAATTAATCCCAAAATATTTGGTATTTAATTAGCATAGATGCTATTAAAAGAAGTTTCCTGTATGCAATTCACTTGAGACTCTTGAGATAATTTTGTATACTTAAATCCCTTGCAGGTAGACAGTCAGCCTTAAAAGTGAGATTAAAACTGTTGCACAAAAACTGATTTACCATATACTATATTATACAGTAAATTTCCTAGTAATGATGAATTAATTTGTAGAACAGAAAAGGGTTGCAAGATTCTTCTCTTTCCCCAAAGCAACCTTCAAGGCTTTTGAATTCCTTATGGTTTTCCTTTTAAAAGCCATTCAAAATTTGAATTCCTATGTATTTAAAAATAAATGGTTAAGTGCTGAGTTGCAAAACACGCAAACAAACAACCCACACCATAAAAGAGTCAACTCAAAAAAGAATCAACACACTAATTATGACAGCATATTGTTATAGTGCTATATACCCAGGCTTCAAAAAACAGACTAACCCTCAAAAACAATGCTGCCGAACAGCAATTATTTTGGCTGCACCATGTACAAAAACCTCAAATAAAAATCTATGGCACTGCTAGAGGAGAAAAACAGTCAAAAACAGCACAGGGGCCTTTCAGGATATATTGCAAAGTTTGAGCACTTCTGTATTAGGTAAAATTATGTTGTATGAGAGAATATACTGAATGAATACAAATCAAAGACTTTGTATATTCCTTTTTTCTTATTGACTGGAAGCAATAAGTCTTTGTAGTTGTTTTCACATTCCAAGGTAACAGCTTACAACACTAATGAACTTAGTTTTTGTAAAATTTCCTTCTACACATCATCATGCAAAAAACAAGGTTGATTTTCTGCAAATACTTTCATTTTAAATGTTTATCAACTGCACGTGTTAGTAGGCTCTTTTCTTTTGGAGATATAACTTATTTCCATGTAGTACAACTAATTTTTCTCAGTTAGTTAATGACAATGTAGAACAGTGGTTTTCAACCTCATTAGACTTGAAACATCCCTCAGAAAACACCACCTCTTAGCTTTCATTCATCTTTTGACTATGGAAAAAATACGAGAGCAATTCCTCTATTGCAAAGAATTTGGCAAGATCGCAACATATGAGAATGTTTTTGTCATTTCATAGATTTCATAGACGTTAGGGTTGGAAAGGACCTTGAAGATTACCAAATCCAGCCCCCTGCCCCAGGGGCAGGGAGTCAGCTATGAGCAAAGGATCCCAGCAAGATAAGCATCCAAGTATTTCTTGAATGAGTCCAGAGTAGGTGTCTGCACCACTTCTAGAGGCAGTCTATTCCAGGTCTTGGGGACTTAGCCAGTAAATAAATTTTTTTCTTATGTCCCGACTAAAACAGTCTGGTAGGAGTTTACGACTGTTGGTCCTTGTTTTTCCTTGGGGGTGCTCTGGTGAACAGACATTCTCCGAAACCCTGATGCATACCCCTTATGCACTTATAAGCAGCCACCAGGTCCCCCCTGAGCCTGCACTTTTCCAAACTGAAAAGTCCCATGGCTCTCAGCCTCTCTTCATAGAGCCTATTCTCTTGCCCTCTGATCATGTGCGTGGCTTGCCTCTAGACTCTCTCAAGCTTCTCAACATCCTTCTCGATTGCGGAGCCCAGAATTGGATGCAGTACTCTAGCTGTGGCCTCAACAAGGCCCAGTACAGCAGGAAGATGACATCCTGAGGTTTACTTCAGAAGCATCTATAGATGCAAGCCACAGTTTTGTTTGCTTTACCAGTTGCAACATCGCATTGGTGGCTCATGTTCATCTTGTGGTCAACCCCGACTCCCAAGTCTCTTTCAGCAGTGGTGCTAGCAAGCATAGGACTGCAGAGCCTATAAGTATGCTGCAGGTTCCCCGCCCCCGCCCAAGGTGGAGTACCTTACATTTATAGCATTATGGATTCTTATTTGAAATCTCTGCATTTATCTTGTAAATCATATGCAAGTGCTTACATGCCTAATGGTATTAATATCACATACCACCCTTAAGATCTTGCAGTACCTAGGGGTGTCACTGTACCCCAGTTAAAAATCAGTGCTCTAGAACAGTGGTTTTCAACACATGGTCCACGGATCCCTGGAGATTTGCAGACTATGTCTTGGGGTCCACACTGCCATTCAAAATTTTTTTTTAGAGATCTGCAAATGAAAAAGGGTTGAAAACTATTGTTCTAGAATTTGCAAGGTGAAGTCATAGCTACTGTCCCAAATTTATTCTTTGGAGACCTTAGCGGATTCAATAGCCAATAAAATATTGTAGACTGTTACTGCTCAACATGTGAGGTTTAACTAAATTAGCAGCCCTGCAGGACAGAAATTAAGGGCATATGTACACAGCTTTCTTAAGTAGGACTCGGCTCCCCACTGCAGATTGGGTAGCTGAAGCAAGTAATGATGTCTGAGGCAGGCAACATAATATCTTAAATGGTGCTGTAATGTAGTCGTATCAACGTAGCTACAAACAGGGGAGCTCAGGTAGTGTAACAGCAGTGCGAAGCTCAGCACAAGTTAGTCACTTGAGCATTAATCCTGCTTCTCAGGGCAGTTTTGCAGGCCATACTGAGGTCTCTATATATCAAGGTTATATTAAGCCTCTCTCTAGCATTGGTAACAAGGTTAATTCAGGCAAATCTATCCCACACGCTACTTACAGCAGTAACAGCCGTATAGACCTAGCTTAAGCCACTTTCTCTTATTACCAAAATGGATTTTTAAAAAAATGATGTATGAACTCAACAATAGCACCAAGGGAACATTAGACAGCAAGTACTGGGATTTGTCAGGCTCCTTCAACTGCACAAGAATAAGCATATAAAATAAAGCTGAAGATAGAGAAAATGGACAGAAAGTAGATTTCATTTGGAATATTGTGGGGCAGTGCTAGCAACAAGAAAATTATGAGAGTTTGAGGAGGCTTTTTTTTTTTTTCTTTTTCAAATCCAGGTTTGGATATTGTGCTATCACCAGTGCATCTATAAGCACCCCGCTCAGCTGACTTCTGAATTACACACATTTAGCAACTGATATTGTCATTTTCTATAGTGTCGCTAATATTGCATTAGAATCACTGTTGTGCCATGGAGAAGTCATATTTTATTTAAAAAATCCTTATAAGCACTACTACTGGTTTGAGAAGGCCATTTTTCACATCGAATATTATCAAAGCAGGACATTCTCTTTCAGGTTCAGAACAAGCCTGGCGCACATAAACACCATGGTCTATCTCAGCTTAAAAAACAACAACCTCAGAATCTTTTGCAGCAGAAGCATCTTCCTGCAGCAAGATGCAATTCCCCACTTACTTACATTAATGGATACCAGAGTGTATAGCTGTATAAATATGTAAATGCAACACTGGTAACTTTGCCCACATTGCTTGTAACATCTGTCATTCTAAAGACTACAAAACTCATTTTTGAAATGGCCAATATTAATAATTTAATTCAGGCTTTTCTGTTTGGAATGGTTAAGCTAAGTGATTATTCCCTAAAGTAGGTAAATCCAAAACAAAGGCTGCTTATTTGAAAATCCAAGCAGTTTTTCTTCCTATGAGATGACTGTATAATAATGTAGATTTGCTAAAGGCCTCTTTGGTAGGATGCTGGGAGCTGAGGGCAAGTCAGTTCCACAGGCAGATCTTTGTTGATTTAAATAAATGAGAGCATGCTGCAAGTTTCTTAATTAAGCACAAGTGCACGGATTTCAGCAACAGCACCACCTAAACCAGTAAGTAATGAAGCACAAACTAGAATGCAAAGATAAAAATTATGAAACAACTGTCACAGTCCATATGGAGGGCAGTACCCAAGAGGATGGGGAGTTTTTTGCTGCTCAAGGGATCTCCAGGCTCTAGCCATGGCACTGATTAAGTTCCAAAGGTACATTTTGAAAACAGAACAAACATGTCTCCCAGTATTGAAAGCTAATGGAAACTGACTAGGTCTTTGGTACAATCCTATTCAGATTTAACAAGTTGTCAAGTTTGTCCCTTTTGGTTTCGCACTACACAGGATTTGTAGCTGTCAGGCTGTTTAGGAGGCCCACACACCCACTTGCATCACATTTGTCTTCTTGAAAGTGGAAAAATAAAAAGTGAAGGCAGATCTGAGCTTAAACTGGACTTCTGTCAAGAGGCTGTGTTCTCCCTTCCATTGCCTCATTCGCTGTCAATAACAAGAAAGAAAGATGCTGTTCTTGTGAGGCTACTGCAACACTAGTATAACTAGTGTGGGGCCACTGGGGCAGCCACCATGAGGTGGGAAATGGTGGCAAGAAGGGGCAGAAAAATATCAGCTGCCACTGCAGCCACACATCACACTAGTAGCACAGCAGCAGCTGGAAGTTGCCACTCAATGGCTACGGACAGAAGTTACACAAACTGGATTAGGTGACCAGAAACTGGTTTAAACCGGTAACAGAAGTTCAGTGCACATAAACCAGGTTCAAAATGGCTGAAACTGGTTTAAAATAATCCTGGTTGAATGAATTATCAGACTGATTTGGGCCAAACTGGTTTATGAAACTTCTGTCCCAGATCCCTTCCTGTTTCAAGTTAAATCACAGTCCCCCAGCGTGCTTTCCAGCCCTGGGCTGGCCTGGCTGTCTGTTCCAGCAGAGAAGGGTTGTGTCGGGGGGGAGGGAAGAGGCATGTGCCCTCCCCCACACCCAGTAAAACCCCGGCTGGGGTCTGGGGCCAGGGTGGGGGGTCAAACCCACCTTCCCAGGAGTACAGAGCTGCCCTGCTGATAAACTTACTGTTGGCTGTACCTGTGGACTACAAATCTGAGAGGCACCTGGGAAGCAGAAAGAGAAAGTGATGAGCAACCCTGCAGAGTCCTGTTGCTGTGATTCTGGCCTGCAAATCCCAGGGACCTTAGGGGCAGCAGGAAGAGGAAGTGAACACACAGCTCATGCTGGCTACCTGGCCCCCCAGCATCTGGCCTGAGCCACGGCAGGCATGTGGCTGCATTTCTTGAATCATAAGTAAATGCATGTCCAATTGTTTCTCAGTTTAATCTCTGCAGCTTAGACTAACCTGCAAAGACTGAATCAATTCAGCCTCAGGCTTTTGGACTGTTTGTACTTAGCCTATGTATCCCACTGCCATGGGAACTGGGCTGCTTTGCTATACCCCTGTACCGCAATCTGCTTTACATACTTATATATCTCATGGAAGGCTTCATGGCTTAGATACTAAGAGGATTTGCTGCAAATTAACAACTTCTGTTAAACATACTTCGCTGTAGATCACCAAATGATAGGAAGCACACAATGTTATGTCTCAGTGTAGAAAGGCAAAACAGCAATACTATGCTAATTACATTTGGAGAACATACAAACTAAGTATAATGCAGTGAAATAATTTCTTCAAACAAATTAATTGGTTTAGAAAACAAAAGCTCAGTGTTACCACTGAACAAGTTGATCTCTAAACACAGGCTACTTGGAGAAACTTCAACAATAAAGTTAGGTCTTCTACAACTGAACTTGTGTGAAGCAGCAATATTAAAAAAAAGAAAAGAAAAAAAAATTAAAAAAAAAAATCAGTGTAAGCAGTAATTATAGAGACTTTGAAATGACACTAATAACTCTCAAGTTCATCACGGGGGCACAGAAGGGAATTGGTGAGTATTTATTCACCAAGGCGCCCCCAGGGGTTACAAGAAATAATGGCCACAAGCTAGCAGAGAGCAGATTTAGACTGGACATTAGGAAGAACTTCTTCACAGTTAGAGTGGCCAGGGTCTGGAACGGGCTCCCAAGGGAGGTGGTGCTCTCCCCTACCCTGGGGGTCTTCAAGAGGAGGTTAGATAGGCATCTAGCTGGGGTCATCTAGCCCCAGCACTATTTCCTGCTTATGCAGGGGGGCGGACTCGATGATCTATTGAGGTCCCTTCCGACCCTAACATCTATGAATCTATGAATCTCCAAACTGGGCAGAGACAATGTTAAATGTAGGATTTAGCTACAGAATACAAAAGTTGAAAGAGTAACTAACTGAAGCAGAAATTGGGGTGGAACACTAAATGCATATGTTGTATTTTAATTTCTAGAAGGTTTAATAGACGAAAAGGAAAGAAGCTGGACCAAACAATATTGTACACAGCTAAAACAGCAAAATGCATATCTCCCTCCCCTAACCAGCCATGTCTGTATTTTGTTCTTTTAAAGGAAACAGAAGCAATACACATGCCATGACACTGGAAAAACTTACAGCACAGAGTTCTAAAATCATTAAGCCATCTCCTCACTGTTAGACTGCAAATGTCTGGCTAGCATAAGATATGCTTAACATAGTATGGATTCTGTTTAATACTGACACTGAATTTTGCAAAGTATGACATAGTATCCTCCCTATGAAACAGAATCCAAACAAGAAATGTCATATATTTTTGGATACAATTATACCCAGTAGCATGCTGGATACTGTGAATCCAGTAGGTGATAAATGGGCAGCTCAGAATACTTGTTCTTTTTTCTTCCAAATACAAACTTGGTGGACATATAGCAAAGTAGTACTTTTTCCAGATACAAAATAAAAATACAATCTTAATGAGCTAATAACCACTGGATTTAAGTACAGGATAGGACAGCAATGAATTTGGTTCTCTCAGCAAGGATAACCAAACTGATTTTTTTTAAATGGCAACTAAGAGTATGATTCTCATCCCATTACCTGGATTAATTTTTGAAGTCCCCAGTAAGCTAACTGCTTTCTTTTTCTCTCTCCTGTCCACTCTGCCTCTCTCAGCAGCATCCCCTCCTTTTCCCTCCCCACTTCCTACCCTTTGTATTCTAATCACTGCTTTCTATTTAGCAGCTCTGCTTCATGTAGTCCCTTCACAGCATCTGATGAAGCCAGCCCTCTCCTTATAAAAGCTCATGCTATACATCTCTGATTTAGTTAGTCTATAAATGATGCAAATCTACCCTGCTTTCCATCATTTTTAAAAACAGTTTAGATAGCTTAAATATAATTAACCCATGCTATGGAAGAGCTAAAAAATAAACTGGAAACAGATCCATACTATAGTCCACCATTGAATGGTGACATTTTTTAATATGGTATTTAAGGAATACAATCAGAACAGACAAAGGGCACCCCATCATTTCTGGCCTGTATCTCTTACAATAAATATTATATTTTAACATATCAGTTGATCTATTTCACCTTTTCCACTGCTCCTTCTATAATAAAATATACTAGTATCAGGCCAGCCACTAAAAGTACTGGAATACGCTGCAGCCTGCTCATCTGTTCTCACGTGCTTGATTACTTCTCAGGATCTATCACTTTTAATTACAATCTGCCATAAACTGTTTAGTTATTATCTTTATATGTACAAACACCAAATGCAGACTACTTCCATGTAATAGAAGTCAGGGAAATACTGTTAAAGCAAAAAAAAAATAAATAAATCCTGACGCAAAAGATACCTCAACTAGGAAAAAGAGAGACAGGCAGAGAGACTTAATATGAATATGTTGGAACCATTACTTTTCAGATGACAAAGTTTAAAAGCCAATAATTTTATCACTATAATGAATACATTCTTGGACCATTACAACCTCAAAAAGGAAATTCTTTGGATTGGAAAAAAAAAAGTCCCATCTAGGACTTGGGATTTTGAAAAGCACCACCTGAATTAATGGGCCTAGCTGTATGTATGTATGGGGAAAGGTAGATACGTTACATCTCTCTACCATGAGCCACTAGGATGCAGCATCAAAGGAGACCGCCATAATCACAAGCAGATGCAGGACCTCTCTTCGTGAGACTGGGTGGGCAGCAAAGACTACAAAGTTAAAGTTAGAGTCGGTAGGAAGACTCAGAACAAACCATGGCCATAGCTGTTTTCTCTTAGCAGAGACTTTTCCATAGCTGAGAGAGAACAATTAAATCCATGAAGGTCAGGTCACTTGATCCACAAGTCAATAATCTTGTTAGTAAGGAATTCTAATCAAGCTGTATGAATATAGCTGGTAACAGATATGGAGTCCAGGTACTTGTTACATGCAGGGAAGAGGCTGGGGTCCTTAGTGAACCCTAATTAAAAGAGGACTCGGAGAAGGCATCTCCTAAAGTAGATGGGAAACGCAACTGGAGCTTCTGCACTGAAGAAATATGCCTCTTAATAAAGTATGATGGAGGACACTGTGGTCCCAGGAAGATGGAAATTGACCATCAGACCCCAGCTCTTCCCAGAGGGGAGCAAAACAAGAAGAATTCTGACCTGCATGGAATTAGTTACTGTTGGTAGTTCCAAGACAAGTTAAATGAATAAGGTTGTGGCCTAATTAAATTATAACCCTTGTACCTTTCCTTCTGCATGTCTAGTACAGAAACAGGAATGAACCCCAGGGGAGGGCAGAGGCAAGAGTACAAAATATACTGTAACAACTTCTTTATTTAGCAGTGTTTGCATCCTTGCCTGGTAAGAACAGTGCTGCTCTAACAAGTTTTCTAAACCTAAGTAGAGTTCTTAACACAGTATTCACCTACTAAACTAAAAGCTAGAACAAACAAACCAAAAACAAACCAAAAACCAGTGTAGAAATGGATCCTATACTGTCATAACAGTTGTGTCTTTAAAGCGCCGGGGAGGGGGGGGCCAGGACGTGCAGGGAGGGGAAAGACTTAGCTACTTTTATGTCCTGACTACAGAGGCTGCAAACAGTAAAAACAGCAATAATAGAAATATAGGAATATATCAATGTGACAAGTAAGGCCTGCTTTGAGAATATTATTACTTCACCTTATTTTAATTATTATAAGCATGTTCAGCACTGTTTGCATGTCAATTTTTATATTAAAATTCAGTATTTTCCATTGGATTTGACAAACTAAATACAAACGGATAAGGGAAGTCAACAGCTAAGGCACCTGCAACTACCCAAGTATTCAGAGCATTTTCACTATAAATAGCACATGACACTCCACATGAAATGAATGCTATAAGAATATAACAATCCACATTTTCACTGACTACCTGTCTTGTATGCATACCAGACCAGCCCCTGGCTGCTTTACTTTTCATTCCATCCAGGAAGAGCACACACCAACTGCTGAAACTTCCTTAGCCTGATGAACGGTTTTGGAACCCAAAAGCTTGCTTAATAATTGTTTTCCAACTATTTAAGTTGGTCTAATAAAAGATATCAGATTCACCCAAAGAACCTTGTCTTCTATAAGAAGTCACACCTGAAAAACAGTATTTAGTCTGGTAACTAATAAAGCATACAGACAGACTTAAGGATGCAGAAGCCTTGGTTTTCCAAAATAACTTTTAAGACGTTGCATGTTTGTTTTAGGTCTCAGGACATCTCTTAAAATGCTTTAAGATATCAGTCAGCAATGGTTCTTATGGACAAGCTTCAAATACTTCTAAGATAAAACCATAAGTCAAAAGGAGGCAGATAATAAAATATTAGAATGGAAACTGGTTATTTTCATACCAAACACTTTTAATTTGCTTGGTATACACTGATTTGAATATATGCTCTCTTTTGGGAGAGTTTCAGGAAAAAAAAATGTTTTATTCTCTTTAAAAAGTCTGTCACTACTGGCAATTAGCTCAAACATAGTGCTTAAATTTACCTTATCACCAGAGATCCTGGTTTTCTCTGATAAAAAAATTCCCAATTTTTGGAATAAAAAAAAGTAATCCAAAATCCACTTTTTTCCATGATTAAAATGAAACAAAACTATATACATCTATATTAGTGTTGTTTCATTTTAATCGCAGAAAAAAAAGTAGATTTTGGGTTACCTCTTTTAATCCAAAAATTGGGGATTTTATTTTTTTTAAATCAGAGAAAAACAGGACCCCTGCTTATCATTTTGGAGAACAGGTTTTACATTTAGCTTTGTAACAGCGTTGCTAAATCTCCTTGTGTCCTAAACGTGACTGTGATAGGATTAAACTTTGTTCTACAATTTCTGACAAACTAAATTTGAATGGGCACCTATAATTCTGACTTTTGTTATCTCACCAAGGTTTGAGAAGCGCCTTATGCAAATTCAGGATTACATGGTTCTTTAGTGGGAAAGAACTCAATCTGAAAACCTAAATAAAATATAGATAAGTAAAGGCACCAAAGCTTAAGACAACCAAATAAAAGTCATGAGATTTTCACAGCCACGTAGCATCTCCTCCTTCAATAAAGAAGTTGCCAGAAACTAGGCATCCCTTTTTTGTGTGCAAGTTTCAACTGAGACATTGTTTCAATTTTGTGAAGTCCAAACAGATGTTTAAAATGTCCAAAAAATTCTTATGAAAAATTATCTTTTTAGCTCTCATGACAGCAGAAAGCTTCTATGTGAATTGAAGATGTCAGTTAATATGACCATGTTTTTCCCAAGTCTACATATTAATTCAAACAACTCACAAACAAAATTTCCATATACCATGAACTGCCTTCTCCAAAACAGAAGAAAGGGTCACTATTAATTACTAAATGCCAATCATTTTAGCAGACAAAATAGGGAAGGGAGTGAAAGCTATTGGGAACTGCAGGTGGAAAGGAAATGCAAAGACGAGAACAATGGACACTCCAAAAACTGCAGCACTGAAAGGAGGGTAATATTTACCACATAATACTTACTATACTTCTTAAAATGCAACCTTCAAGTGTATTTGACTGACCTATTCTAATAGCTTCAGTTGAATATTAATATGTCCACTACATAATGTGCCTCTGAATTTGTAATTAAGTTGCTTGATGCTTGACCATCAGCATTCCTCCGCTTCTGTTGCAACTAAAGCATGTTAAAATTTTATTACAAACCTTCGAGGATGATTGGCATCAAACAGCGTTGTATCATCATCGTCGTCATCTTGTTCTAAGGGTGTCAATTCCATGTTTTCTATGTTAGTGTCCAGAACTCCATATCTTCGAGTCTTTCTGTTTCTTCTTCTAAGCCTGAAATATTTTAAAATAAAAAGTATTTGAATTACTGATACAGAAAACTGTGGGAATACTGTATTAAAAGGGAACAGCTTTGGTTTCTTAAAATATAAGCAAGTTGAAATTCTCTATACACAGAACTATTTAAAATATTGAGTGTATAGGGAATCGTAGAAAAGTAGGCCTGCCAGGAATCACTGGAGGTTATATAATCCAGTTGTCCTCAACCCTTTTTGTACCAGGAATGATGGCCAGTCCCAACCACGTAAATAGTTTAAGTAGAAAACAGGCCCCTGGCCCTACCAGTACCCGCTACTCCCAACCCACTGCCCCTTGCCCCCAGGTCCCAGCCCCCCACCATGTGGGACAGGGGGTTCCCAAGCAGCTCCTTACAGGCTGGAACCCTGCCAGTCTGCAAGAGAAAACCCAAGGATTCCCATGTTTTTATCCTTTAAAAGAGAATGCATTTTCAAAGTTAGTTGATCCATTTTTAAAGCTTGTTCATGATCCTTTCATATATTCTTGTCACCCACTTTTGGGTTGTTGAAAGCTGATCTAATCCAACCTCCTGCCAAAGAAAGGGTCATCCCTATGCAAACCATCCCATGCAAATCCTTGTCTAACCAATTTCTAAAACTATAAAAATCAACCTGTCACACAGCTACAAGCCATAGCACCCTAACCTGACACAGGCAAAGCAAGAAGACAATGGCAGTGTCCTGCTACTGCAAGGATTATTGAAAATATGCCCAAAAACCCAAGGAAGAGAGAGACATTCTCCACTGCAGAGGAAGGCAAAAACTCCCACAGTTTATACCAAACTGGCCATGGGATAAAATTCCTTCCTGACCCTATACGAAAAAACCTGTCTGACCCTGAGTGGAGGTACAAGACCCTCTAGCTATGAATCTCTAGGCTTTAGTTCCAGCAGGAGCACTGGCATACCCCAGTTAGAGCCCCGCCATAGCTGCAGCCAACACACAATGCTTCCGAGGATGGCAAAAAAATAAATAAAAAAAAAAAAATTCTTGCTGGCCCCATGTAGCAATCAACAAAGCCCAAAAGCATGGGATATACCTATCAAAGCTATGCCTAGATCATCATCCCTGACCAATCCTTATCCAACCTCTTGAATACCTCCAATTATGGAGTCTACAACTTCCCTAGGCAGTCTATTCTACTGCCTCACTTTTCTAACAGTGAAGACATTTTTCCTGATCTAAGTCCATTTTACTCCAAATTCAAACTATAAGTTCATGTCCTGCTCTCTGCAGCAACAGATAAAAGTTTTTCCTTTTTCTTTATGGCAACCCTTTGGGTATTTGAAGACTGCTATCACATCCCTCTTTAATCCCCTTTGCCACAAACTGAATATGGCCTTCAACTTCTGCTCTCATGGCTTGGACCCTCTCTAGGTTCTCCATGTCCATTTTAAAATGCGGAGCCCAAAACTGTACACGATACTTTAGATATAGCCTAACCAGTGCCAGGTAAAGAGGCACTATCACCTCCCCCATCTTATACCTATTGCTTCTATTGATGCAGTACAAAAATCACATTTGCCTTTGTACACGTGTCATTTTGCACTCACATTGAGTCTGTGATCCACCAAGATTCATTTTTCCTAGTGGTCGCATCCAGCCATTATGTATTTGTGTTTTTGCCTATTCTTCCTGAGATATAACACTGTTCATTTGTCAGCACTGAACTTCATCCTGTTAATTACAGCCCAGTTTTTCAATCTGGCAGGATGTTTCTGAATTATATACCTATCCTCCATTGTGTTGGAAATTCTTCCCATTCTTCCATTTTTGTGTCATCTACAATTATGCTAAAAATCTGTCTATTCTGGCCTCCAAATCGTTAATAAACACATTGAAAAGCACTAGGCCCAGGACAGACTCTTGTGGGGATACCACCTGGAACCTCCTCCCACTCTGACATGGATCCATTTATAATTACCTTTTGCTTGCAGCTATTGAACCAGTTGTCTATCCACCTTACAGTAGTTTTCAATAACCCACACTTTTCCATCTGTTTGAGAAGGTCATGTGGGACCTTCATCCCAATGAAGTAACATTAAAATATCAAAGACATTCCTCTGAACATCAAGTTTTTAGAAGTAAAGGGCTATAGACTGCTCTCTGTCACCCATGCTTCTGTGCTTAGGTATTTTAATAATGGTAAAAGCATATAATGCTATTTCTCTCTCTAACTATGTACAAATACCCATCTCCACTGAATTATGGTTATCATATATTCACATGTGCAAATATAAGCAGGATGTTAAATAAGCTTCCGGCTTTGAAAAATCTTGAATCTATAGTGACAACATGGAAAATCTAGCTATGAACATACAAAAATCACAAGCTGTACACTTCTATACTGATGAGCAGATTTAAATACAGGATTATCTGATACAAAAGGGCCTAATAAACTGCATAAACTGCAAAACAAGCAGAACCATGTCTGTTGTACAGCTTTATTCCCTGCATAACAACAATGGCATTTATTTTTTGTTAAAAAAAAAAAAAAAAAAAAAAAAAAAAAAAAAAGAAACACATTATGCTAAATGCCAGTAGACAGAATGTAGCATTCTCTCCCTTTTTTTTTTTTTTCTTCAGAGACAGAGAGACTATTTTTAAGGAAGTAAGGGATCCTGACAAACATTCCTCACCCTCCTCAAGGCTATCGTGTACCCAGGAATTCAAGTGATGCCACTACTCTCATTGCAGGTCCCCCTTTTTTAAGAGTTTATTAAATTAATGTTTATCATAAGAAACCAAAATATTATGCATAACTAAATAAGTTGTGCTATCAAAGTTTGCAAGAGTAAGCCAGCAGAGATGAGACTAGTTATGAGGGCCCCTGCTCAAATATCACATCCAAGAAATTAGTAGGAGCCAACTTTCTACTTTTCTGGACTGATACCAGTAAACCTGTTGGCTTGCTATTTGGTCTCTCTGTCAATCATATTCAGCCCCCCACTCAAGGTGTACAGTGAGCATCCTGTACATAGGAAGAAGAACAGGTAGTTGCAAAGCATGAAAAGAAGGATTAATGGGGAAATGGAACACATGGGAAATGTCAGTAATGCATATTAAAAAGAAAAAAAAAGTACATCTCATTGGGTTTCAAGTTAGCTGTGATTGATGACTTGGGGAAAATATATCAAAGTAAAATTTCATTACAAGTGCAGATCCAAAGGCAAGATTCCCACTGACTTAATGGGATCAGATGTCAACCACAGATACGACTGTGTCTAGTTAATGACCAAAGGAACAAGTTGACAGAATTAAGAATGGGATAATAAAGGATACTAAAACTATACAAGTCAATGGTGTACTCTGGTTTCATCCAACCTTAAAAGGGGATAATAGAAGTAGAAGGGGTCCAACTACTGGTGACAAAAAATGAAGAGACAGATGCAAAGACTGATATGTAACAAAAATGTTGAGACTTAAATTCAGAAAGGAGCTCAGTAAGTGGGGATATAATATTAAGTATATAAAAAAAAGAACATAGATCATGTGAGATCCTAGTTCCCTTGTTGTTTAATTTAAAAAGGAAACATTCATTGAAACAGAGATTATTTTTTTTTAAATCCACAATGCATACATGGCATAGCAGGAAACAACTGACAACTGATAGCTTTCTAAGGACTCTTCAAGGGTTTTAGCATGTTGAGGGAAGGGATGGGGGAAGAAAGGTATCAGGAATTCTGAGGAAAATGGATCCAAGAAGTTCTCAGATAAAACTTTCAGCATTTTAGAAGCTTTTATCAGTCACAAAAAGGACCTTATGATCTAAAGAAAGATTTTTTTAACTCTGAACACCAATCTAAGGGACACCATTCATGCATACAAAATTGCAAGTTCCAAGCCCACCAACACGTGCCAGCTTTGTGAGCTAGCCCTCCCTAGTATGACAGTTAACTTCTCTGGTTTCAGAGGATAATTACCATTTAAAAATTGTCTTTCTTCTTCCATGATTTTAAAAAGTCTCAAGGTAAGGGCATTTTCTCCTTCTCTCTATGAATATATATTGTTTGAGAAACATGCTGTTAACTTTAGCACCGCTAAAATCTGGTAATTTTTCAGAGCCTCTCAATATTGCTCAAGTTTCACTAGTCCTGACCCTTTTTAGACTGTCAGTTCCATGCTGCTTCTCTTAAGATACATATCTATCTATCTATCTCCCATACTGATTTCATTTTACTTTAAAACATTTTTACGTGAAGTCAGTTGCGTTAAATATGATTCATTCAAATTACTGATTAAATGTTCAGTTTTCTCATTGACAATATGCTTTGACAATTAATTTTATCCACTAAATTCCCCAGGACTGGACAGCTCCTGACAATCAGTTTAGATAAATAGCTTAGAAGGATAAAATCAAATATACTTATTTCCTCAAGCATGGATGGAAACTCTAAGAAAGATATCTAGAAAAAAAAAAGTCTAAAAATAAGTTGATTTTTCCTTCTCCCCTCCATGCACATATTTTTTTGAGAAATATGCTGTTAAATCGGGGCTAGACATGCTTGATTAATCTCGTTAATGAAGACCTGCTCTACAACATTGCGGGTAATCCTCTCATTTTAAAGGGAAACAAATTGCAGTACTGCTACAATCTAAGTTATAATTTTTCCACGTAGGTTTATTTAAACTGTGTAAAGAGACTGAAGTTTTGCACACATGCCATGAATCTTCATGCAATCATACTTAATCATTTAAAATGTTTAAGTTCAATGCAAGTAAATGTTATTTCATTTAATCTTTTTCAGCCTAAAAGAAACATTACAAGTATTCTAATATTCTGCCCTGTACATAGTGCAGTTATCCACACCTGTAAAAAGCAAGAGGAAAGCAGATTTACCTACATCACTATTCTAATATGACTATATTTTATGCTCTCTTGGCTGTCACTATATTATTTGCACATGGACAAAAAAACAAATAGGCAATAAAAGTTTCAAATTCAATAGTGTTGGTTTAATTTCTTTACAAATTAATACAAAACTTCAAGAACAGAGATTTCTTCTCTAAACCCTCCTTCCCGGCACTTAACTTCAGAGTAAGTTGGTAACTGGCTTGTATGAAAGGAAGCTTTAGTTGATAAATAGTACTGTTACAATATGATTCTATTGGAAATGATGTTTCTCATCATTATAAATCCAACTAAAAAAAATCTAATCCTCCCTGCATCATTACTTCTCAATTTAAAATTATTGTTTTCGGACAGTTCTAAGAACAGCTTATTAAGAGGACTTGGTGTAAAGTGATTAGATCACTATAGATTAGAGTCCCTGATAGATCACCACATGCTTCCTGAGAAGTTTAATTCTTAACAGAGTTTGATCAATAGCTCTCCAGAGAGGCTAGTGACAAACAGTAAGGTGTCTTTTGGGAAATGTTTGTAGGTCAAGCCAGTGAATCATTTAAGAGCTTGGTAACAGTCCAGGGAGAACAACAGTTTAAACTGACCTGTAAGATAACTCAGAGTGACAAAACTTGTATCACACTGCAACAACATCAAGGGCCCCTAATTCAATTTTTTTCTCTAATGTATATTTTAAACTAAATTAAATAGGTCACTATGCATAAAAAATACAAGTCAAAAAGTTCTTGTCTTAATTAAAAGCAGCATTCTCATAAAATAAAGCTATTTCTTGAATGTAAACCACATCTGTTCTGTGAATGGGACTCAAATTCCACATTTTAAATCCAAAGGAGAATTGTTAAAAACCCCTTAAAAATGGACTCTAAATACCTTCCTAGAGATTTCATTAAAAAAATTATAGCAATGTTGTACAACTAAATACTGAAATATACTTTGCATGTTTTACTCAGAACGCCAATTAGTTATGGAACATGACAAATAATTCTCAGATTAGATGTGCTCTTTCATATGTTTAAAAACAATTTTTTTTCCCTGAGAACTATTTTCAGCTTCTTAATTTGCTAAATAAATATGTATCAAACATTATGTATTAAAAAATATGTATTAAACATTTTCCCCTAATTTTCTACACTTTCATTTCCTTTTCTTTTCCATTTTTAATTCAAGAAAGGCTATTTTAAATGCAGTGTTTCTACTCCCTCTAAAATAAGGATAAGGAGTCCACAAGAAAATGTAGTCTTTTTTTTTTTTTTTAACCAGTCAACTAACATTGAAAGCTTATCCATTACTGGTTTTCCAGTGGAAGTCTGTGTGTGTGGTTTGAACAATTTCTTTGGCTGCTGTCCAAAGTCAGAGAGAGGAGGAGCTAAGAAATTTGTTTTACATTAGCAGGGGCCTGGTGATCATGAATTAAAAACAAATGGGTCCAATTTTAATCTTTTAAATTTTTTTAGCAAACATGGTACAAGCTGACCTTCATTTTTATTATACATTTGAAAGTAGTTTCATTTTCTGATCAGTAATCTTAACTAACGAGGTTTCAGTGTTACTAGCAGGAGCTAGTACTTCTGTCCTCATTTTTTGACCAGATTTACAGATTTGCCAAGGAGCTAACATCAGGCTCTTCCTTAATCTAAGCATTTATTTTGCCATAACATATATAGTCAAATCCCAAAGTAAGATTACACTGATACTATACCTGCCTTTGCTCATCCCTAAGAAAAGGATGTACTACACCCTGCCATACTTTTTTTCAGAGGAACACACTGGAAGAAGTAGACAAGCTTGTTAAGGCCCAAGAGGCCATTTCCTAGGACAAGCTTGTAGGTAAGGAAGGGTTGAAGCAAAGATTTCTGTTATGGGAATGAGTCAGAGATATCAATTACAAAACTGGTACTTCCAAATATTGTCACCCAGGGCCAACAACCTGCTAGATATAAAAAGAAATAAGAAAGACCAGGAAACCAATGTGACCAGATTTACAGGACTGGACTGGAGTCAAGACAAGAAGCTGGGTTTATTATTACAAGAAGGTCTGCTAGGTGACATACTATAGTAGTGGTTCTCAACCTTTTTTGTACCAGGACCCATTTGTAAACACCAATTGCCAGTCCCCACCCAGTGCCCCTCACTCCCGACCCACTGCCCCTACCCACAGCCTACAATACATAATTATTCCTTCACACAGGAGGAAGCAGCACTGTGAGCTCTTGGAGTGAGAAGGGGGCAGGTGCCTTTGCCCTCCTGCTCCACTCCCCACAGGAATGGGAGGTCTGGAGCAGCCCATTCATTTCCCCAGACCAGGCTCACCCAGCCTCAGGAATACGCAATGAACAGGGGCGAAGGGCAATTGCAAAATGGATGTCTGTACCGCTCCCTATTCCAGAATAATTTCTAGCAGTGGAAGTTTTTCACCACTAGAAACGAACATTTGTGCAAGGTCTTCAAATGGGACAATCAGCTTGTCTTTAGGATCCCAGGACAAAAGGCTTTCTCCAGGAGGAATGCAACGTCTCTTTTTAGCCTAAAGTGCTAATCGCCCTCAATCTCGTTGACTTTTATGACTATAAAGGACAACTCAGGCAAGTAATTCCTATGACCCCAGTCTCAGACATATTTATTCACATGATTTAAAAAAACTAGACACACACTTAAATACATGTGTGCTTACAGCATTGTGGAGCTATAGGGCATAAGCCAGGGGTGAATAAAATATGGCCTATGGACTGGATTCAGCCCACTATGGGATTCTATCCAGCCCACGTCAGGTCCCTTGGTCCCGCCAGGCCTGGGCATTGGGGAGTAACCCAGGCCATGGCATGTGTGGCTGGTCTTGTTCCTGGGTGCATGGCTGGTTGAGGGCAGTGCAGCAGCCAGGCTTCACTTCCTGAAAGACCCCCCTAGACTCCTTCTGGCTGCTGATGCCAGTGTCACTGGACCAAGAGGGCAGGCAGGGTTCCTGTGGAGACTGTCCTCGGACCCCCATGGACAGGGAAGGCTCAGCCGGGCAGAAGGGATGGGGCTGTAGGTAGGCAAGGAGTGGTGTCTGTAAGCAAGATGGGCAGGCAGGGTTGGGGCCAGGATAACAGGGTTGTGACAGTGTGGGGCCAGGGCAGAGTTGTGATCTGCTCCCCATATACCTCCACCTGCAGAACCAGTGCCCATTGCAGGGCGGTGAGGGGAGCGGCTCCTGGGCTCTGCCCCGGGCCCTTAACCCACACTGTAACCACCCCATGATCCCAGTTTCAGCCGTACCCGCACATCCCAGTCCCAGATGCAGCTCCCCGCATGCCCGCAGCTCCATCCAATCTGCCCAGTTGAGCACACCCTGCCTGCAGGGGTCCCAGACCAGTCTTCACAGAGATGTGGCCCATCCAGCCCCCAAACATGCCATCTGGCACTCCCAACAGCGGATGCAGGGTGGACGGGCCAGGGCCAGATAGGATCAATTGTCACCCTCCCCACTACCCCCTCAGCAGCTCAATGAAACTGCCTAAGTGGCCCTCCATCCCAAATAATTTCCCAACCCTGGACTAAACCTATATAGCCTTAATGTGGTGAGCTATACTGATAAGAAAACAGGAATCTTATTCAGCTGAACAGGATTACTCATATAAATGAGGACCTACAGCTCTGAGCTCTTTAATTCTTTCAAATAACAGTTACTTACTTTGAATGAAGTATTAGCCATTTTCACAGTTTAATAACTTTGCAGATATCCATTCACAGATATTTTAAATAATACTGTTTAAAATTTAGAGTTCTTTAAAAAAAGTCTTCATACTAAATATGATATTAGTTAACAAAACACTGAAGTTTTATATCTATTTTTACTATTCACACCATGCAACATTGTATTTTTTTGAGAAAAATGAAATCTCTCAGATTTCAGTTTCTAACTTTCAAGTTTTTAGAACAGTGCTACTAGTTCTATTAAAAAATGGTGGGGAAATTTAAAATATGTGTTTACAATAGATTTGTAAAAAATAAAATCAAATCAGGGCAGTTTTCTCTTGGTCTTATATTTTGCAGGAGGGATTTACTTGGAAATAAATCTGTTCTTTGGCATTCATCTGCTACTTACAATTCCTCATTTGAATTCATAAAAATAAAATATACTAAAACAAAGTGTCAGCATTTTAAATTAAATGTCCTATATCATGAAGGGTACAGAACAAATTATAATGAATAGGAAAGTTCCCTAATTATAAGCAACAGTCTGAACACCCCCATAATGTCAAAGCCTCACAATGGAGGATTCTCTAAGGATGAAAGAGTAGTTAGCCATTCAGTCTTTTTCACTAGAGAAAACAAAAACAGACAACTGGGCAGACTACCAAATTATTTCATTTGCAGAAACTAACAATCACTAATAAATCAGGTCAAATTTGAAACTGAAACAATACAGTAAACTTATATCTGTCATCAAAAGAGCCAGATTCCCCTTACAGCTTTGATACTTAGTTTTCACGCTACTCTTGTTTTGACTTGGAAAATCATTATCACTCTGCTTTAAGAACATGACCTTACGCCATCAAAAAAGGATGCAAGATATTGGTTTGTAAGTTTACTTACAAGAAACAATATACAAGGAGCAAAAAAATTAATTTTTCTTAAAATTAAGCAATTAAAAGAAAACAAGAAAACAGGCTAAGGCTATCACTGTTTTGCCTACCCTAATCTTAGAAAATAGGACATTACGGCTAAAAACAGATACAATTTTTGTTGTAGTATCAGCTGCGCTAAGATGTGTCCTGATGCAGCTGTTCTGATTAATCAGCAAAAAGGACACTGCCACTTTCCTGCACTGCTGGGCCTCAGCTAATCCCAGAGCTTCAAGAGCCCGATCCTGCAGGACAATGGTCCTGAGTGTCAAGCCCTGACCTGGGGCACCACAGTGTGAAAGTCTGTCCTTGAAATTTATACATCTATAAGCACAGAGCAGGGTACTGTCCTTGCAGACTGCTTCCCAACCTGGGGTGCAGAAATTTGAAATGCGTGCCCCAGAAATCCCTCAGTAATCTCAGACATGAAGCAAACAGACATCCACTGCAAAAATGCAGCACAAATTTATACCACCTATTGCCATGGCCACAATTTGGGGCATTTGTGACATGACAATGGCCAAAGATGTGTTTGCATTGGCTTTGCGCCACCATAAACGTTTCTATGGCGGTATAAATAACATGTCACCAAGTCTGTTTTAGTCTTATGTTATGACATGGAAATAACGTTTTCCCTCTGGTGTTCTCCTAGAGGAGTGGCCAGGTTTTGTAGTTTTTAACCTTGTTCCTACCTGCAAAAGATTGTGTAATTAATTAATATATTTTTCAGTTGGATACATCAACATGTCAGGCTTATCCACCTCCATCACTTAAAGTGTTTCAATATAATGGCGTTGCCAAATTCGTAATTTACATGCACAGAGGTCCTAGTTATGTACGTTCACGGAGGAACTTGAAAGAATATTTTTTGTCTTTCACTAGCTTTATATGAGGGGCAAAGGATGTGTTCATGGATTAAAAACATTCTTTTTAACTAGTTTTGCACTTTCATCTATTCTATGGGAAAAGGGGGCATTTACATGTTCAGTTTTGCTGTTCGAAGCAGATGTATTATTTAAATATACAAGAATGCTTTAAAAGTTCCTATTCTGTCACATTCCAGAACCCAGAAACTTAACATTGCTGCTGCTTGCTCTTCTTTTCCCTCCGCCACTGTTTTTTTGTCACCAGGGCAAGTTGAAACCCTGATTTCAGTGGCAGATAAGGAGGAATGGGGCAGGAGAGTGGTGTTAACTCCCTGGGTTGTGGAGCCAGCAGGATGCTACCCTGCAAGGGCTCTGGCAGCCAAGCCAAAAGGCGTGCAGCTGGACTCCCCACCTTTGCAAGCTGGATATGGAGCACAAGCCCGATATGTTGCATTTGTTATGATCTTAAACATGAGTTTCACTGGTTGGGGGGAGGAATGAGGGGGGCAATGAAGTGTCAAATTAATATTTGATAGGGTCTGCTAAAATTATATTTAAAAACTTGACCATAATTTACACATGAAAGCGTGCATCCTCCCTCAGTAACTCCAAAAGGTCTGTACATGCACAGACAACTAACTGTGCCAGATTAATTGCTTTTATCTGCACCTGACCTCATGTACTTCAATGTTCTAGAATTTATATTGAAAGGATAATATTCCTACTTAGTAGAGCTGTTATATAGTGCAATATAGTTGCTAATGTGCCATTAGAGGAATGACAAGTTATTTTTAAAGCTTGTATATCTGACCAAAAACAAACAAACAAACAAATACACACAAACAAACAAACAAACGTTTACAACAGCCGTTGGGTATGTGCTGAATATTTTACACTGGTTGGCGAAAAGAAGATTGATCTTTTCATTGCAATCCTAAAGTACAAACTACATTTGATCATCTACCTAAGATCCATCTTTTGGAAACATAAGATGTAAGTTAAAAAGAATGACACTGAAATGCATCTATATACAAACACACAGAGAAAGTATGCCAACTCACATGAAAACTGGTAAGCTCATTTTAGGGTTACTGACATGCTGAATGTTCACTATAGAAAAAGTAAGTGTTGCTATAAGTAGTAACCTATCAGTTTACTGGTTTTATGATCTTAAAAAGAATATTAAAAAAAGAAACATGCTCACTAATGTCCATTCTTTTGATCCCTGGCACAGAAAAGATTTAAAAGATGCATAATTGATTCACCAGCATGATTCAAACTTGATACAGTCCTCTCTCTCCAAAGAGTCCCAAAGAGTAGTAGGAAGAAACTTCTCATTGGCTCAGTATTCTGTGCATAATATCACAGAATAGCACTGTATCAATAAACCACAACAGCAAGCTGTAAGGAAAAAGGGATATTATTCAGGCTGCAGCATCAAAGTTAAGTAAAAAATAACTAGTTACATCTAACACTGAACCCAATATCTTCACTTTATCAAGTGCCTGATACAGGAGCTCAGATGATAGCTAGTTGACCAAGAAAAGTTGTGATGCAAGCTGAATATTTCAAGAGGAGAGAGGAGTTTTTGTTATGTACCTTATATAATCTTAATATTTTACCTGTCTTATAAGGGTTTTTTTTCCCTTCTGTTGTAAGCTGTTCTGACCATTTTTTGGGGAGAGGCAAAATATAAATCAAGAAAAGAAAAAGGGAAAGAAATTCCAGAGTCTGAGTTCTCAGACCTCTGGCTTGCATCTCTGGTGTCTGCCTGAAGTTTGGGAGATGCTGTTTTTTCCCCTAAAAATCATTATTTGTAGAATAGTTTCTAGAAACCTCAGTTTACCAGATACTTCAAGCATACACACAAAAAAGGGCTCTAACCTGAACAGGTTACAGAACAGAGGAAAAAACAGGGCAATAGAAAGAAGTGGAAAAGCAAAAGAAGTTCAGAGATAGTTATGGCTAGTGTACCCAGTAGCAATCTCTCTACTATAGCCACCTATGTACCATTCAGCATTTTGCAGGCAAACAATGACTGACTTTTATGCAGAAATTAAAAGGAGAATAATATAGTGGTGATTTTAAAGGGAGGAGCTTTTGTAGTAATGTGGGGGAAAGCACAAAGAAAAATAAGAAAAAAGAAAAATTGACAGCTGTGAAACAATGAGTAGACTCACTGGCATAAAGAAGGGGAGGATTAATCCATGAAAAGCTTTAGAAATAACAACGAAAAGTATTAAAACTTAAATGCAAATGTTTGATATAGTGGGGAAAAAAGAGTCCTGGTAAAAGAGTCAGCGAAATCATGGTGCTATACTAAAAACAAGCTAGCAAGGGAATTCTTTCAGCAGCACTGCAAACATTCTCAAAACCTATTGTTAGCCTTTGGGGATCAGAGTGACATGAAATGTTTGTTATACTAACATTACAACTGCCAAACAAGGACCTCTGGGCTGAACACAACTGTTCATTTACTGGGTCAAACCATAGACCTGTCTTGCCCAGTTGCCTGTCACACAGCCCAGTGTGCTCTACTCAGTGCCCCTCTTCAGTATACTAGTTATACACCTTTGACCCTCACTCCTGTCCCTGTTTTGTTATCATTTTGTGCGGGCCGGGAGCGACCCGAGCCCTTTTCTGTGCTGCACGCGGGCTGTGGCCAGCAGCCCGGGCACGCCGGGCCGGAGAGGGAAGGCCATCGAGCTGGAATTAGGCACAAACGCTTAGCGGTAGTTTAAAAGATTGTTTACTTACACTGAGATGGCAGTGGTGTAGGCTGGAAAACTTGCTTGAGTTGCGGTTACAGAGACAACAAAACAAAACTCGAACCTGCAGGGCACGAGGGTACGTCGCAAGGGGTTTTCGGCGACGGGAAGATGCAAAACACGAGGGTACGTCACAAGGGGTTTTCGGCGACGGGAAGATAAACCTGCAGGACTCGAACCCGGATAGAAGAGCTCTGAGGTCGGTCGCCTGGTAAGGATTCACACGAAGTTTGCTAAGCTCCATGGGTCCGGTTCTTTTGCACGCAGGAAGGGATATGTCTAGGCTGCGATTGGCGACGGGGAGAGGCTAGAGGTTGATCAGACCTCTGTTGCCTGCTTGAAATGCGCTGGGTC
>NW_005842749.1:111093-111527 GCF_000455745.1 Alligator sinensis
GCAATGCCAAAGCACACAAAAACAAAAATCACACCCTTTGGGTTGTGACATCCCCCCTTGCTGAAGGCACAGCTAAATTAGACCGTGCACTCGTCACTCGAGTTATTAAGAGCTCTTACTACGGGTTGCTGAACCAAACGAGTAAACACAAAATTTGCTAACATAAGAAGTTCGTTCTCTAGAGATCGAATCAAATAATAACCAACACAAATACATATACACATGATCAGATTCATAACAAAGAACTGCATGATCAGGGCTTCAGTGGGCGTCATGGCGAAATTATGCATCAGGCCTTCACTTCTCGGTGATGCCATCCCTCCCAGGGCCTCTCCTCGCCACGCACTCTGAGTTCCGGATCTGTAAACAAAACTCTCAAAAAATAAGTTAACGTATCTCAAAGATATTTACAAAATTTCCATGGAACTATACTA
>NW_005842749.1:113230-114752 GCF_000455745.1 Alligator sinensis
TGTTCGTGGAGTCCTCCAACTTGGGCGGAAACCACTCAAGCCTCTTATACGGCTAGCAAGCCAATCACTAGCTGCCACGTATGAATAATTTAGAACTGGCAATAATGGGACTCGAATTAGCATACAAATGGCGGGAACTCTTTGCAACGAGCATTTCTGTGCTGCAACAAAGAAATGCACCCTGCAAAGAAAGCTTCAAATTGGCGGGAAATTCTCCCTTGCACCGGGGTTCTCTTTTGCAGCAGAAAACTCCACTGTGCAAAGAAGCTATAATTTAGCGGGAACAATTTAGCAGTGCCGAAGCACACAAAAACAAAAATCACACCCTTTGGGTTGTGACACATTTGTCCCCATAAATCAGTTGCTACTTGCCTGGTAGTCTCCCTTTCTGAGGAAGGCTTTTAGTTTTACATGGGCACTGGCCCACAATCCCTCAAAGTGGCAAACAGGCCTGTCTCTCACAGTCTGGTGTGCTCTGCTTGGCATCCCCCCTCGACGCACTCATTTTTATCCTATAAACTTCACTGCTGCTCCTCTTTTGTCTTGTATTTGTCCCATGAGTTCAGCTGACACATATCCAATAACTCCCTCTATTAACACGGGGAACTAACTTTCTCTGTGGGCTAAAGGCCCTGTGTGTCAAACAGGCTTATGCCACACAGCCCAGCATACTCTGCTTGGTGTTCCCCCTTGGGGCACTTGTTTTCAACCTATGACCTCACTCCTGCTCCTGTTTTCTCTTTAGTTCTCCTCCCAAATCAACTGATGTATAACCAATAGCTCTCCCTGCCCCAATATCCTACCCTGGGGGTCTTCAAAAGGAGGCTGGATAATCACCTAGCCGGGCTCGTTTGACCCCAGCATTCTTTCCTGCCCATGGCAGGGGGGGCGGACTTGATGATCTACTTGGGTCCCTTCTGACCCTACCTACTATGAAACTATAACAGGGCAGAAGCCAATGACAATGCGCAGGGGGTGCAAAGGGGTGCATGTGCACCTCCTGAGAGCACTGGTGCAACCCTTGACAGCCAGCGGGGGGCCCCTGACAGCCAGCATTCCCTTAGGTGACAGGTTGGGGGGCAGGTGGGAGCACTTGTGCCCTCCCTGAGAGCGCCAGCCGCGGAGTAGGGGTGCCAGGAGAAGCGCTGCTGGCACTTCTGGTTGCTGACTAGCCACTGGGGAGCAAGTGTCCTCCCTGACTCAGGAGGCACCAATCGTCCATGATGGAGTATAACTATTACGCCATGGGCATCAAGCCTGCATTAACCCTGTGTGTCAAACAGGCCTGCGTCACACAGCAGCAGACAGGAAGAACGAACTGGCTACAACCAGGATTTTTTCCTTCAACTGTTCCTCTTTCACTTGCAGCCTCCAGTACTTACGCATTTATACACGTGATCTGGGAGTGGAGGGGTGGGGCGCTTTAATTACAGCACTCTAATTAAAGTGCCCCGAGCGTCACGCGCACCAGTATTCCTGCGATAAAAAATGGCAGCAGGGGAGCTTAAACGAGCTTTAGTTT
>NW_005842749.1:114762-115311 GCF_000455745.1 Alligator sinensis
CATTTTCCAGCGCAGGGACGCTGATACACATGATGCAGGAGCTTCCTGCGTCACGGTAATTACCATGCTCCAGCAGACTCGATGACTTGGCCATCGTGTGACTGAGGCAATTAATCGAGCCTGCTCTGAGGCGCTGTCGCTACAGCCTCAGTTCTGCTTGTGCAGAGGCGCCCTTAAGGTGCAGGAAGCTCTAACTCAGAAGCCCTACCCTGGCTCCCATTTTGCACAGGCCACAGTGTCCAACAGCAGCTTAGACAGGACACTTTGCCAGCCTTTCTGCCCAGGGCCCCATCGTCGCAACCTGGTGGGGCTGGAAGCTGAGCGGGCACCGGCCCTGAGCGCAGGTGCTGGGCTGTGGCCCGCGGGGGAGGGCGCGAGCAGCAACCCCGTGGGAAAAGGGGGTGGGAAGTGGGGGTGCCTGGCACGGCGCGGCGCTCACCGCACGGTCCGGATGACGAAGTAGACAATGAGGGCGGCGCTGGCCAGCACGAGCACGGACAGGGCACGCTGGGTCATGGGCGGGGTCTGCGGGGCCGGGGGCGGCACCGC
>NW_005842749.1:115506-128452 GCF_000455745.1 Alligator sinensis
GAGGCGCTGAACTCCCGGCCCCTGCGGGGGAGGGGTCTGCGCATGCGCGGCTGAGGCGCCGGGGTGGTCCCTTGTGCATGCGTCACAGGCTTAAAGCCGCTCCGCTGGGAGCAGGGCGGGTTCCTTCATCTGGTGCCCGCGGCTTGGGGCAGGCGGCTGGTGGGCGGGGTCCGGGTTCAGCCCCAGGGTCAGACCCGCCTTCTGGCAGGATCTTGTAGACAGACCAGCCTCTTTCTCCTTCCCTAGTGTCCTAAGCACGAGGCTGCAGTCAGTGCTCCCCCTCTCAGCTCCACAGCCTCAAGCCCTTTGTCCCGGGTCGGGGCGGACCTGGGGTTGCACGGAAGCGGAGTGCATCATGGCCTGTAAAGCAACCCATGGGTTTACAAAGCAGAGGAGTAGGCTTAAAAGGGACTTAAAGAAGCCATCAAGTCCAGCGCTTCTCAAACTTTTTTGTACCAGAACCCATTTGTAAATATTGATGGCCAGTCCTGACCCAGTGCCCCCCACCCCCAGCCTCCCAGTGTGCGGGGGCAGGATGGGGGGCCCCAAGTAGCCCCTTGCAGGCTGCAACTTTGCCAGCCTGCAAGGGAAAGGCCACAGCTTCCCACTTTTTCCCCCTTGATCCATTTTTAAAGGTTTGTTCACAACACTTTCATATATTTTTGCGACCTGTAGGTTGAGAATCACTGATCTAGTCCAACCCCCAGCCCAAGGCAGGGGGGGTCTTGTGTCCCATGATCAAACCTGCAACCTTATAGATTCATAGATATAGGATCGGAAGGGACCTTGTAGATCTTCTAGTCCAACCCCCTGCCCTGGGCAGGAGAGAAAGCTGGGCTCAAATGACCCCAGCCTGGTAAACGTCGAGCCTCCTCTTAAAGACCCCTGGGGTAGGAGCCATCACCACTTCCCTTGGAAGTTGATTCCAGATCCTAGCCGCCCTGGCAGTGAAATAGTGCCTCCTGAGTTCTAGTCTAAACCTACTCTCTAGCAACTTATGGCCATTATTCCTTGTTACTCTGGGAGGTGCTCAGGGGGAACAAGGTCTCTTCCAAACCCTGTTGGTCTGCACTAGTAGGTTTATAGATGGCCACCAAGTCCCCCATCAGCCTTCTCTTGTGGAGGCTGAACAGGTTAAAGTCCTGTAGCCTCTCCTCGTAGGGTCTGCCCTGCTGTCCCCGAATCATGCGGGTGGCCCTCCTTTGGACCCTCTCAATGCTGATCAGCATCGCATAGAGGGGGAGGATCACCTCCTTGGCCCTGCTTGTGGTGCATCTGTGGATGCACGACAAAGTACGGTTAGCCCTACTGACCATGTTCACGCATTATCGGCCTGTGTTCATCTTGGAGTCAATAATGACCCCAAGATCTCTTTCTGCCACTGTACTTTCGAGAAGGGAATTCCCCAGCCTATAGGTATGCTGCTGGTTCCTACTGCCCAAGTGCAGCACCCTGCACTTGTCAGTATTGAATCCCATCCTACTTTTATTTGCCTACCCCTGTAACCTGTCCAGGTCCTGCTATAATCTGTTCTTTCCTTCCCACCTCACCCCAAATCTTGGTGTCGTCTGTGAATTTAAACAGGCTGCTCTTCACCCCATTGTCCAAGTCGCTAATAAAGAAATTGAACAGTGCGGGCCCGAGGCCCCAGCCCTGGGGAACCCCACTGCCCACTTCCCTCCAGGTTGAAAATGACCCATCCACCACCACTCTCTGAGTACAACCCCTCAGACAATGTGCAATCCATCTGACTGGCGTCTCCAGGTAAAGACAAACTAGTAGCTTTGCCAGTATGCCAGGGGCCCAGGGCTGTGTGCTTCTCTTTAAGACTGAAGCCAAAAAACAGAAGTTCCTTGGAAGGAGTTAAAACAATAAGCTGCCAGGCTGTGAAATAGGAATGTCCTTACCAGGAGCCATAGATGACACATGCCCCACACTGAGATTGGTCGATGGCGCCGCCGGCTTCTGTGGGCGCTCACCACTCGCCCCCCCCCCAGCAGCAAGAATCTGCAGGTGGTCACTCACCACTCACTACCCCCCCTCGCTGCCGCTGGCAGCAATTGCAGGTGGTCCCTGCTCACCACCCCTCTCCCCCCTGCTGCCGCCAACGGCATCTGTGGGCAGTCCCCGCTTGCTGCTCACTGCCAACACCAACAAATGCTGGCCCTCCAGTCAGCCCCCCAGTCAGCCCTCTTGGGAGGCACCGGTCATTCATGCCAGGAGTAGTCAACAGACAGCAGAGGTGCAGAACAGAGGCCAGCTTCAGTGGTGGAACATCCACACCATTAAAACAGAAGAGAGGGGTTGTTAATACCTAGGGAGCAGAGAGTTTAGAAAGGATCCAGTATGTGACAACGAGCCAGAAAGTTAGTTGACTCCCTCAGTACTGCCTGACAGAAATGCTGTCACTGCAAAGCAGCTGGTTTTAAACTTTGAGTCGAATCAAATGGAGGTGCAAGTGCAGCCCCCTTGGATCCACCCCTGGGTGGGGTAGTCAGCCGAGTTAGTCTGAAGCACGGGTTCCCAACCTTTTTATGCTGAGGACTGGCAAACCACAGACTGGAAGTGATTGTGGACTAGCAAACTGTGGACCAGCAAACTGTGGACCAGCAGTGACTGGCATACTGCAGGCAGGCAGCCAAACCTTTTTTTATAATCAGTATACTCAATGTAAAAAAGGGTTGGCTACTAGTCCGCAGTTTGCTGGTCTGCAGTCACTTACAGTCCAGCAGCCAGCCCTCCTGCGGACCGGCAGTCAGCCCTTCATGGCCATCTGTCCCAAGGGAGCAGGCAGGGAAGAGTTAACCAGGCAGCCACAGGTAAATGGGGGAGGGCGGGGAGCAGTGAGAAGGGCTCTGGGTTGCTGAGAAGTGTGGGGGTCAGCAGGGAAGAGGAGCCAGCACAGCACTTTAGTGTAACATGAGCTGGGTTACATGAATCAGAGCTAGTCCTGACCTAGAGTAGCATCACTTTGAGCTGCCCATTGAGTGCTTAAAACTAGTTTTAGGTGTTGATGCACGGACAGTCCAGGGGTGAAGAGCTTTAGGAGCTTTCCCAAATTACTGGCCTACAAGATGCTTGGCTTTCCTGGAGTTCAGATGACAAAAGTTGCACTTGTTTAATAATTTTAAAGAAAGTTAAAAAAAACAGTTAAATGTACTGTTAGTGAAATGTCTTGGATTTGAGATGATTTGTTTGCTTTTCCCCCAAATGAACAGATTTGAAATTGTAATGCCACTTTTTAACATCCAACAGATGTCTATAGCATATAACAATAGGGCTAGTAAACAATAACACATTAATGAGTGAGATATAAATTATGGGATTTTTAAATATATTATTGAAACACATTCATTGTCCAGTTCAGATACTATTGTTTTAAAGCTGCAATCCATATGATTTCAGGTAAGTCTGAGAGCCAGTATAAAGTCAGCCAAGTTTATAAGCTTGTAACTAATACTCATTTATTATTTGGGAACTGGAAAAGGAAAAGGAGGAGGAAAAAACACAAATGGTGACATTCTGCAATCATTCTGATGCACAGAATTTCTGAAAGAGATTACTTGGGGTTATATTCCTACATTTCCTTTGTAAATTGTAGAAATCATCTCACTTACAATGGAAAACGAACTTTACCTTTCATATGTCTTAACTCCAAAGGATGACAGATCATAAGAGCCAGTAAAGACCTTGAGACTGCTAAATTGTCCATTAAAATTAATGGAACTTACTTGACTTTTACTTTGAGAAAACCAAAATTGGGCAATTCTTTTTGAATTCTCAAGATAGATCTTGTAGATGAATTGTGAGAGCTGAGAAATTGCATTGCAGATCATTATGTGTGTGTCAAGAACATCTGGGCAGGGGGCTTTTCATCAGGAAATAAAGTGATAACTCAGGAAGACACTTAGGAATTCTGAAACAACGCATGTTCCAGTTCTTTCTGCTGGTTTAAGTAAAACTGCCTGTGTACTTTCTGATATCAGGAGATCTAGAGGGCATTATACAGAAGACATCTATCTGCTCTTACTTTAATCCCTGCAGAATGGTTTTCGTGGGTCCTGGGAAATGAAGAAGCAGTTTGCAGATGGTAGTCTTTCAATCCATATTCCAGCTCTCAGAATGTACAGGTGCAGGTTCTCATGTTACCTACAAAAAGAAAATATACATATATTAGTCAGTATGCTCTGAGTCAACAGTTCCAAATCCTGCATGTTCTAATTATTTAGTAGTAATATTAAATTAATGATAATACCTGAGAAGATCATCATTTGAGTCTATTTGTTTTCACCTCCATCCAAGTAAAAGTAAAGTAAAGGAAAAGTCTGGTACAAAAAAATAGAACAAAAGTGTATGAGAAGGCCTGTGCTTGGCTTTTTCCTCTCTATTATATGCAAACTAGGAGAACTATGAAATTCAGTAGAAGATTAGAAAATATTTTAAGATGGAATTGGGCTGTCAGTTTTATAAAGACATGTTGCAGACATTTTTAGATTACTATTATACATATACTAGCCAATTGCCCATCAAGAATGACCTGCAGGGGCAGGAGGCAGACTGGTGGGAACAGAGTGCTGGCACTCAGCGCCCCACGGTGCTGCCGCTCTGCCTCTGGCCCTGTGTGTTCCACCCCCACCCCTGCATCCGGCCCCATGCGCCAGAGCGGGAGAGGCCAGGCCAGCGCTGTGCCACCAGCACCCCACACCACCATGGTGGCACAGGATGCTGTTGTATGTGGCGGTGAGGCTGCATCTGCCTCCGGCCCCATGCACCCTCCCCCACCCTCTGCATCTGGCCCCGTGTGCAAGAGCGAGGAGATGAGCCCAGCACCACAGGCTTCACCCACCTGCTCTGGCTCCTCAGTCCCTGTCGTCATGGGTGGGGTGGGGGGGATGGAGCCCTGTGTCCAGCCCCATTCCCCCCCTGCTCCCACCCTGCTGCTTTGGGTCCATTTTCCCCTCTCTCCATCCCCCTCTGCCTCCAAGGAGCAGGGGCGGAGAGGGGGCAAGGCCAGCACCACTGTACTCACCCCGTTACTCTGGCCTTAGTGGGGGATGGTGCTACCATGACAGTGGGGACTGAGGGGCCGCAGCTGGAGGGGGCAAGGCCAGCAGTGCTGGCCTCACCCCCCAGCTATTGCCCTGTGCCTTGGAGGCAGGATGGGACAGCAGGGATGGTGCCATGACAGTGCCGTCGCCATCACCTCCAGGGAGCAGGGCCGGGGATGATTTCTACAATTTTAGTATTACGTTATCATGGTTTTTTTATTACCTGTATTCTAGGTAATAAAGACTCTGCCAGGATCAGTTTTGCATGATGTTCAAAAAATACAATAATTAAGACAGACTCTGTCGCTAAGAACAAATATACAACTAAAAATCTGTCTCGTATGCTTTTCATTTTAAAGAAATGCATCTACTTAAGAATACATTATAATATTTTAAAGTGTTTTTAAAAGAAGTTATTTTGGAGAATTTTTGCAGCATTTTATGTCTCTTCTGTATTTTATTTTGTTTAAGTGCACACAGACAAAGAGCTAACAGTAAATGTTGTTCTTTACAGCAGTTTTGTAAAATTGGGTTGCTGAATGCATTCTGTTCTTATTGTACTGGCATATTGTTGAAGATAGGCAAGCTAGTTGACTTTGTTACAAAGAAGAAATCATTTTATAAACAACTATAAAAATTCTCTATGTTACCAGTGTAATAGTTTACACTAGCACTAAATTGGCTTAAAGATTTTTAAAATGCATTTTTATTATTGGTCTAAACAAATGTTACTTTGTAAAGTTTTCAGTAAAAGTAGTTTCTTTTAGTACTACAGACAATACTGCCTAAACTTTCATTACTGTCATATGAAACTTTTAGAGTTTATGGGAATCTGATTGAGTTTCCTTGTATCTGATTGAGCTGTTCTTAATATAAGATTTGGAGGAAAGGGAAAAAGTCAAGGTGTCTGAAGGCTACTTTCGTGATCCATTTATTACCAGAGCATGTAAGAACAGTCTCAGGTGCAGTGATAAACCCCCAAAAGCCAGCATGGATCTTTAAATTGATGGCACCTCTCCTTGAACATATCTTTGGCACATCCTTTATGGCAGGGGCCCCAAGAGGAATTGGCAGAGAAGCAGAGAATCCTGGGCTGCCTGGTTAGGGCTACCAGAAATCACAAAGCAACCAGATCAAGGATCTGGCCCAGAAGATAAAATAGAAAGGCAGGAGGATGCCTGTGCTCTCATGCTTTTTAAATTACTTTTTCCCTTCTGTTACATGCAAAAGAATAATGACGTACTGGGGGCATCTACACGGGTATATCATGCTGGAGTTTATTACTCCCGGGTGCCACATTTGAAAGTGAACCCAGGACCACAGCACATTGAGCCAGGTTGGAGCAGCCCTGGCTGGCAGGGAGCCTCAGGGGTTTGCCTGCCAGCCTGGGGTGCTCTAACCTGGTTCAACATGCTGTGGAGCAGCTGGCTGGGGTACGAGGGTGCTTTAGTGCAGGGCTAGCCAGCAGGCAGCCCCCCATACTGAAGCACCCTTGTGCCCCAGCCAGCCCCATCAGCATCTACATGTGCGCTGCTGTGGAGTACAAAACTCTGCCATAGGACAGTACTTGTGTTTACAAGTACTAACCTACTAAGAAACTAATTAGTTTACTTCATCCTAACAGCACTGCACGTATAGACACTTACATGTTACTGCAGAGCTAATTAGGCAACTTCACAATAAGCATCTCGATACACACATACACAATTAAAGTTACCTGGCTACATTAAGATTCTTGAATCAATAATACTTTTACAGTTAGGAATATAGGAGTTGACATACAATCTGATATCCTCTCTGATGGAGACTGAAGTGCTTCATAGATAAGCCCTTTCCCCGACACCCCACCACTGGATATCATCTGAAGGGTGATGTTTCCGTCTAGCCCTAGCTGTTAAAGGTTGGCTTTTTCCTGAAGCATGAAAGTTAGTACCCTTGTGAGTGACTGCTTTACTAATCATGTAAATGCCTAATTCTTTTCTGAATCCTACAGAATTTTTTTAATTAACTCCACAATTCAGCTTTGCATTGTAAAGAAAGCATTTCATTTATGAGTTTTAATGTGTTGCCTTTTAATTTCTTGAAGGCTCCCTGTTCTTGTATTCTGAGAGGCTAACAGGATGGTCCAGTTTGCCATCTGTGAACTACTAATTGTTTTGTACATGCCTCTGCCAGTCCTGTCCCTCCTGCTGGCTCTTTTGTGAACAAAGTTGATGTAGGGCAGTGGTCACCAACCAGAGGATCTCGATCCACCAATAGATCCCAGAGCTTCTTGGAGTCGATATGAGGCTAGGGTGGGGGCTGAGTGCTCACGTGCATGCATGCGCATGCCCCAGTCCAGCAGGTCAGTCCGTAGCAGAGGGAAGGGGTGGGGGCTAGATTGAGGCCCCTGCGGTGAGGGACAGTGCCGCAGAGGCAGGAGCAAGGGTAAGTTGAGTGGGGCCATTGCCGGGTGGGACTTACCTGCTGGGGAGGCATGCCCCCAAATAATTTTTTCTCCCTCTGCCTCGATCTGCCCCCCACTTCCCTCCCCAGAGACTTACCTGCTGGATGTGATGGGGAGCAGGTGGTGGCAGCACACGGTAGATCTTGGGTTGATTTTAAATGCCAAAGGTGATCTCCTACTTTAAAAGGCAGGAGACCACCTGTGTAGGGTTTAATATACCCAAACCACTGGTTCCTAGGTGAAATAGGTTCACTTGGTGGGGACATGATGACATGAACTCCTGTTTTGCTGAGGATCTGAAAGAGCTGACACAACCCAAAAAGTAAGCAAAGTCAGGCAACAAAGACTAATAGATTCCCTCTCCTAAGCAGTCATCACTCCTGAGGTGTTGTACCAAACACAACCACATCTTACAACTGCCTTCCAGGAACAAAACTCCTGGGTTGTACTACTGATTTATGTAACAATAATCACAATACTCTCAGAATTTTGTATTCCATTTCTTTAAAACTTTGATTTATTTTTTGACTGCTGCTGTGCACTAGAAGATTTTTACTGTGCTGTCCAAGATGATTCACGGGTCCTGCTTCTTAGTGGTTACAATTCATTTAGAACCTAACAGGATGAAGAAATAGATCAATTGTTCCTTGAGCATGTGTTACTTTACACTTGTCTGCACTGAATGTTATCTACCACCATAGTACTGCTATGGTCCCGTCTGACATAGTGTTGCAGGCTCCTCTAAAGGTTTTTACTTTCTTCCCTCAACTTGAAAAATGTAAATTATTCAAAGCCACGTTGTCCTCCCTTTAGCCAGGTGTAAGAACAAGAGAGGCTTCAGCCTTCATACTTTAAATGATTATTTCAGAAAGTGGCAGGCAATTTGCTACTCAGGTAAAGAAGTCGTTATATTTTAACCCTCTAAGTTTTATGTTATTATAGAACCTGGAGGAAGTAAGAGTGTCTGCATGGATTCTTCATTTTGCCTTTGCTGCTTATTCCCTATGGCATGCAGCAACCCAGGAGCAGCCTGTTGTCCCTATTTTGGCTCTCCCTGGAATAACCACGGAGATGGGTTCCACAATTCAGCATAACAAACAAGTCTAAATATATGCAGATTTTCCTCCAGATATGCTGATTTACACTAACTAAAGATCTAGCCTACATTTATGCATTCACTTGTGCTGATTTCTCCTTGTGGGGGAAAAATCTGAAATACCTTTTTTTTTCCCTGTTTGCCACTCCTCTAATAGGAGTTGCATGGAAGTCTCATCGGACACTAGTCTAACACGAAGACAGGCTCTCCATTTTAACCAAAGTCCAGTTGCAGAAGGACTCATTGGGTTCTGTGGTACCTACTATTAGTGCGGCTTCAGGTGCACACAATACATGTCTAGAAAGCAACAACCCAGTATTATAAAATTTGCATCGTCAGATAAGAACTTTGGGGGATTCAGAATAGGAAATACAGAACTTCTTACCCTTGAAGTATCTTGTTAAAATTGGAACTGCTGTTGTAGAGCTATGTTTATTATTTTCTCATTAGATGTCAGCATGTCATCAATAATTTCCAAGCAGACTTGTGCCCCCTTGGCTTGCATTACTACTGTTGTTTGGAAAGCCATATGCAGGTCTATTTCTATTTCTGAAACTTCAGGGGTTTTTGTTTGTTTGCATTCTTCTCTGCCAAAGTGTCAAGAATTCAATATGTTGGCTGAAATGGAAAAGTATATGGTATAATGCTTTACTGCATTCTCAAAAAATGATTTACATTGACTATCAAACAATCAAGCAGAACACAAATAAAATGTGCACAGTATCTGCTTTATAATAAACATCATTATTGAAATGCTGCTGTTTCAGGAATGGTAAGAATTCAAGCAGACACAGTAATCCATTCTCTCACTCGGCTACATCATAACAATATGTTTTACTGTTTGGCTTATGCTTGCTTAAAATGTGAACTCTTTAACCAATTTAACTCATTAGGGCCCATAGCCTCAAAGCTGTTTAGATGTCTAGTTCCCATTAAAAAAAAATCAATGACAGTTAGGCATAAACACGTTTTTCCAAATCATATCAGGCACCTATATGCATCATCAGGTGCCTAAATACCTTGAAGATCTCATTCAAAATCTTCATTCAAATTGCTATAATCCGTAACTGGTTAGTATTTTTTAAAGGAAAATATTTTAAAATCTAGTTTCATTAATAAAAATAAATTTAAAGTATTTTCAAGTATTGCAGGAGCCTATGAATCAGTCTGACAATAATTATAGCTATATGAGCACTGTTTGTAAAAATGTTATTTCCTCTCCTCTGGCAGCCCTTTCCCCCTCTTCTTAGTACCTACTCTTCCTGAGCGCATAAAAGTTAGGAGCCAATTTAAAAACAATAACCTTGAAATTAAACATGGCTGTAGCAGTTTACATATAGTACCTATGCACTTAGTTTATCCAGAATTGATCCATATAACCTTTTTTTGAAACTGCTGCAAGTTTTAGTACATGTACTCCGTAGGCATAGGTGCTGCATAGCAGGAACAGTGGGGCATGTGCCGCCTCTGAGACTGGCCGCCGCCAAAGCCTCCACCAGCTTCTGCGGGTGGTTGCTGCCCCCAACTCGCTGCCGACATGGCCAGTGGTGGCTGTGGGTGGTCCCTGCTCACTCTCTGATGCTCATCACCCCCCCGCCCTTGCCACCGACATATGTTCATCACCCCTCCAGCCTTACCGGTGCTCCTCACACCCCATGTATAGCCCCCTGCACCCCCAACCCTGCCAGAGTGGACCTCAAGCTGCCAGGGCTATGGGGCCAGGGACCCAAGTCTGCAGCCCCCTGCCCCTGGCAGGAAGTGATGGCTACTACGGTAGGGTTACCCTATTTCCAGTATAAAAAAAGAGGACACCTGTGGTGGGGGCAAGGGGAAGAGGTAAGGAAGGGGTATATGATTGTGTGGGGTGGGGCAGTGATATACCTGTGCCCTGCCTCTGCCCCTCACTCCTAAGCCACAGCCCCACCCCAAACCTGCTGCTGCTGCTGCCTCTCATTCCTGACCCACAACCCCTGCCTCCCCTGCCAGTACCCCTCACTCCTGACTTGCAGCCCCTACCCTCCCAACCCTGCTGGTGCCCTTTACTTCTGATGACAGCCGCCTCCCCTCCAGCCCTGCTGGTGCCCCTCATTCCTGACCCACAGCCCCTGTCCCCTCCCAGCCCTGCTGTCCATGCAACTCACATGCTGACACACACACACTCTCTCTGTGTCTCTGGCTGTCTTACCTGCAGCAGCTGCCAGGCCCACGTGCAAAGCATGTGATCTCCCAACAGCCAGTCACCTTGCACTGCTACACAGCCACGTGCATGATCAGAGGTCAGGGAAGCAGACCTTACGATGACAGGCTGAGAGCCCTGGGGCTCTTTAGCCTGGAAAAGTGCAGGCTCAGGGGTGATCTGATGGCCACCTATAAGTTTATCAGGGGTGACCACCAGTATCTGGGGGAACGTTTGTTCACCAGAGCGCCCCAAGGGATGACGACTAGGTTGAATGGTCATAAACAACTACAAGACCGTTTCAGGCTGGACATAAGGAAGAATTTCTTTACTGTCCGAGCCCCCAAGGTCTGGAACAGCCTGCCACTGGAGGTGGTTCAAGTGCCTACATTGAACACCTTCAAGAGCAAACTGGATGCTTATCTTGCTGGGATCCTATGACCCCAGCTGACTTCCTGCCCTTTGGGCAGGGGGCTGGACTCGATGATCTTCCGAGGTCCCTTCCAGCCCTAATGTCTATGAAATCTATGAAATCTACGAAAGCAGCCAAGCTGGAAGTGCCATGGAAAAGCCAGAGGCAGATCAAAAACCCAGATATTTGCTTGCATTTAAAAAACCTGCCCAGATGGGAGGACAGGGGGCCAAAGAAGAGGACGTGTACGGGAAAACCCAGATTGTATGGTAACCCTATGCTGCAGTGGAATAAAGTCTGCCTTTCTGAAGTCCAGGGTCCTTACTTGATCATCTTGTGGTCACTGGTGCCTAAGTTGCTATCCACTACTACATTCCCCGACAATTTTTCCGTGTTTGTGAGCAGCAGATCAAGAAAAACGCGAGCCCTAGTTGGCTGCTCCATCACTTGCAGCAGAAAGTTGTCCCCAACAATCTCCAAAAACTTCCTGGATTGCCTGCGGACTGCTGTATTGCCCTCCCAGCAGATGTCAGGGTGATTGAAGTCCTCCCATGAAGAAAAGCCACTGGCTGTGTATAGATGAAATGAGACGTGTGTGCACAACACTTTAAAGTGGGCTAAATGCTTTTGCACTGCTTCAATGGTGTTGGTGTTTGCATGCCTTGGTGGCATATTGTGCATTAATTCCAGCCGCTGTAGGAAATTTGGTGGTGTAATGCACCTTAAATGTCTCGGGGTGCAACAAACTAAAACTCCTTTGTGGAGTTTTAGTTTGCTGCCCCTACCGTTGTGGAGTGAAGCACTGGGCTCTGTGCAGCTATGTGGCTCTGCAGGAAACCCTGTAAGCAGCCTGACAGCAGCCCGGGAAAGCAGCTCCACCCAGAAAAGCGGCGAGCCTGGTCTTCCCCACCCTGCGAAGCCTGCCTGCCTGTCTGAGCTGCCCGGGGGTCCAGTGTTTATCTTTACGGCTATGGTGCCCCCCGGGACTGCCCAAACTGGGTGCCTGTGGGTGGGTGCCGCCAGTTGCAGGGGGTGGAAACCGCAGCTGCTGCGGGGGGAAGCACCAGCCCCCCTCTCCCACAGCCCAGGGACTGCTCCGCCTACCAGCAGCTCACCCTCCCCTCCCCACCAGAGAGGCAGGTAAGTCAGCAGGGTGTGTGCACAACATGGGGGTTTAATTAGACCTAAATTGAAGCAGTGTTTTTTTTAAAAAACACATGCCTACTGGTCCTATTCACACCAAATGTTTTAGCTTTCATTTTTAATATTAAAAGCATGTACTTGTAAGCATTGAAAACTACCCAGTGTTTTAACTGAATATTACAGTGGGAGACCATAAACTATCCAAGGCGATGTCTAGGAGGAAAACAAGTAAACTAGACACAGACCTGTTCTGTGAGTAGTGTTGACCAAGTTGACCAAATCTTTCCAAAATCTTCCAGTTCATGAAAAACCTTATCTATGGCACCCAGTTTGCTGCTCACCTCAAGGATCTGTCTTGTCATTACAAACAGAGATTATTACATGTTGGCTTCCCAATCTGTCCCAACAAACATTTAATTGGACATTATCTCTCAGCCCCTTAAGGAAAAACTTTCAGATGCTGCTCTAATTCCTCTTGTGAAGTCTCCAACTAATACTTTCAGTCTCTCTCTCTCTCCCCCCTATTTTTTTAAATTCTTTTGCCCACCTTTGAGTTTCATAGATTTCATAGATTTCATAGACATCAGGGCTGGAAGGGACCTCGGAAGATCATCGAGTCCAGCCC
>NW_005842749.1:130921-133315 GCF_000455745.1 Alligator sinensis
GATGTGTAGTTTTCCTTAACATAGGGAGCTAACCCCCCCGCCCCTTTTCTCTACACGATCCCTCCTGTACAGGATATAGCCATCTATACCCATGGTCCAGTCATGGGTGGAGTCCCACCAGGTCTCCGTTATCCCTATGACATCGTAATTGTTTGCACTGAGCATGAGGATGAGCTCCTCCTGCTTATTCCCCAAGCTCCTGGCATTAGTGTACAGGCAGGCAAGTGCCCCCTGGGGGGCTCCTTCCTTGCCCACAGATTTTACCAGGGCTGGGGCAGGGGTGGGCTCCCTGAAGCGCCGTGATCCACTGGCTTTGCAAGGATTGCTCAGTGGGCCAGCAGCGGCAGTAGTCCCCCCGTCCCCCAACGGGCTTAGTTTAAAGCCCGGTGGAGCAGGTCAGCCAGTCTGGCTGAGAAGAGCCTCCTCCCTAGGGGAGAGAGGTGGAGGCCATCTCTTCCCAGCAGCTCGCTGCCTCTCTTGCCGAAGAGCGGGCTGTGGTCATGAAAGCCAAAGCCTTCCTGATGACACCAGTTCTTCAAGCCCCTCTGCTATTTGTTCCATTGAGGCTCATTAGGGATATTAACTCATACACTTTTCCTTGGAAATGGAACCTTTTTCTGACAGAAGTGTTTTCTGCTTTTTATTTGAGCAGTTAACTAAAATTTTGGTTCTTTAAGGAGAAATCAATGCTGGTGTCTGGTAGCTCAGATTCAATCTGTTTATTTACAAAGAAGGCACAAAGCTCTCTTTCCGTGAACACAGGAGCTTGCAGCCCTGAGCACTATCTAGAAATAGAAAAGCTCTCTCAGTCTTTTTATGTAAGGCCAGAATACAGCCACTTCTGTTACAACTCTCTTGCTACCTTTCTCAGCATGCTTGCTTTCTTCTTTTTTCTGTTGCTTTTTTTTTTATATATGGCCACACATGCATTTGGAGTTATTTCCAAGATGGAGAGGGGAGGGAGGTGTTGCTCCAAATTTTGCAGCAGCTGTATGGTCTAATAGTTACATGTGGAAAGCTGGGAACAACACAAATGTACTAAAACAGCTCCAGCTTTAACATTGCTTCATCCAGAGTTAAAGTGAGAGCAGTTTTGCTATATTTCTATTGTTCCTGGCTTGTCCATACATAACTCTTAAGAGTGTAATATTCAGGTTGTAGCCGTATTGGTCTAGAGAAGGGGTGGGCAATTATTTCAGGTGGAGGGCCGCTTACCGAGTTTTGGCAAGCTGTCAAGGTCTGCATGGGTAGCCTCGTCGCTTGACAGGTGCCCCACCCCCTGGTCACCATCATATACACAGTCACTTGCTTAGTGTCCCTCTGCTATCTATATCGGACAGACCAGGCAATCCCCATATAACAGAATGAATGAATATCACTGACATCAGGTGCAGAAAAACATGTGAGCCTGTGCCAGAACACTTTAACCTCCCTGAGCGCTCCATCATTGGGCTGTTCTTAGGCAGCAAACTTTTAAAAAATGATCTGAACAGGAAATTGCAGAACAAGAAATCAAGGTTTAATTGGGGACTATGGATTCTTATCCCATTACCTGGATTAGCTATTATGACTCCTTTGTTCCTATGGGTTTACTGCTTGTTTGTTTCCCTCTTCCAGCATTGCCCCTCCCCCTATTTCTGCCATCTTCTTTGTCTTTTTTATTCTAATTTCTCTCACCTTTTATATTGCTTTGCTCACACCCTTTTACAGCATCTGACGAAGTGAGCTTCAGCTCAAAAAAGCTTGTGCTATATAGCTCTAGTTAGCTTAGTCTACAGGATGAAAAGGGACAGCCAACTTGAATCCCTATGCATGGCACATTTGCAGTCCTTAAATTCACCTGCTGCAATTCAGTTTTTCCTCCATTTTCCTTTAAGATGCTGTTTACAGTGGATGTGGGGTTGACCTCCCAGTTCCACCAGGCAGTCAAGTATACCAAGCTATTCAGGAAATTGTATAGGCTCAATGTGTCCATTAGCAGGCTTGTTTTTGTCAAGTTAATACTATGGGCTGCTGTGGGAGCAGCCAGCAAAATGTATAAATCATATGGAACCACAGGGAAAACTGACTACTAGCCTATTCCTGGAGATACCTTTCTAGTCACTGATAATCTCTCTATCTCTCTGCAGATGTTCATTAGGTATTCTTGATAGGATGGTTTATAACAAGGGTGGCCAGCTTCCAGTATGGGTACCACAGGTAGCATGAGGAGCATCTGTGTGTGCCATGTGGCAGATTGAGGAGAGGACAGGCAGCACAGTGGCAGATATGGTAGGGAGCACAAGGAAGGAAAAAGAAAACAGAAAGGGAGCACAAGGCTAGAAGCAGAAAGCGCAGCAGTAAGTTGGGCAAGGGAAGGGGCTTGCAGTGGAGTGGGGCTTGGGGAGAGTGTGT
>NW_005842749.1:133325-133584 GCF_000455745.1 Alligator sinensis
CCTTCCCTGCCAAAAAGGTTGGCCCCCAGGTAGTTTGCATCTCCCTTTCTAGTATAGGATAAATATTCTAGAAAATAATTCAAGTTTCTAGTAATAATTGCTGCAACAGCTTTCTGCTAGTTTAGGATGGAAGTATGTTACTATTCTGTCCTCCCCAATTCCCTTTCTATCCTAGTAGTATGACCCATATATCTGTGGGCTCATGCCCTTGAAGAATTCAGGTCATGATGTTTGAAGTGAAGAGCGGGCTTCAATAACT
>NW_005842749.1:133594-135983 GCF_000455745.1 Alligator sinensis
CATCTCTGATAGCCTTCTTGCCCGTTTCCCTTTTGATGTTCTCCTCTATGTACAAGAGGAAGAAAACATCAGGTCCAAATCTCAGTGTTTTGCAGTGACTCAAAATTTGTGACGAACTTTTTTTGTACAAGAGGGAGAGACTTCTAAATGTTAACTACTGTAGCATGTGTGCCACCTTCCTTTCCCTCTTAGATTTAATCTGAGGGCTGCATTTAAAAAACAAGACTTTATCTTTTTAACAATGACCTGTATTCTCTACTTGATGCACATGCATAACTTCCATTAACACTGTGCTGTACATGCCCAGTCAAGGAAGCACTTCTTACTTATCGATCAAAGGTATTAGAGGAAATTGCTTTCAAATGGAACAGCTGTGAGGCATGTTACAAGGTGCACAGTTTTGCTTTTTTAATACATGGTAATTCTTGAGGGAAATACAAGGGCAGTTCTAGCAGCAAGGCTGTCAATAGTTTTATGTTGTCACATATAAGACTGCTTAACTTTGCATGAGTTCAATTTTTTTCTAAATAATATTAGCTTCTTCCTTGGACTCAAACACTCTGGAATCTTTGTGGCATTTAGGTTGCTGAAAATCAGACATACAGGTTTTTGGCAATGCATAGTGAATAGGAAGCATGATCTATGGTATGTCCTTCTGTACTCCTGAAGTCTAAAAATCCTAATTGGAGACTTACAGGTTATCTGAATGATGGACTTTTTTCATATACTGCTTCACAATCTCACATGAATGATGCATGCTCCCGGCGGCTGGTGGGGCATGGCGGTACTGGTGGTAGTGGGAGCATGGTGGTGGTAAGTGGGGAGCTCCCGCAGATGCCACTAGTATTGTCAGCAGCAGGAGGTGGGGCATAGCAAGCGCCAACCAGGGGTTGGTGACCACCCACAAACACCGTCACCAGCAGCAGTGGTGGCCTGTGGCGATCACGGACTGCCTGCAGACACTGCCGTCAGCGATGACATGGGGGAGCAACAAATGGCAACCACCTGCAGGCACCACTGACAGTGTCAGCAGCACCTTTTCGTAGGGGGTGCACCATCATGCGCAGGGGCTGCACATGCACTTGCGTGCACCCCCTATGCATCTTCAATGCAATCTCACATCTTTCCCTTGGGAGATATATGCCTTAAATTATCTCAGGAGAGAAATAAATATGAGAAGCAAGGGGGATGAAAATGGTGATAGAGGAGATGTAAAAGGGTGTGAGAAAGTTGGAGTGAACAACCACTCAGACAGAATGAATATCTGGAGTCCAAATCACAATGGTAATCTGATATTAGTTTCTAGAGTGTGGGATTGTTTAGGGGAAACCAAATTAGGGTACCTCTTCTGGGCCTCCCCTTTACTGACTCTAGTTGATGCTTCTCCTGGAAATCCCAGACATTATCCAGTTGACTCCATTTCTGGGGGGGTCCTGTTCTGTTCTTTCCAGTCCCTTCCTTCTAAGTAAACATTTTGCCTATTTTCCAAAGATGGAAAAAAACCTTTATTTTGTAGATGAAAATCTCTCTTCTAAAAGCAATCTACCTCCTGGGACAGACAAGACTTTTAAGAGGCATTTATTCCAGGGAGGGTGACAATTGGGGCCAGTAAAGAGTATGTACAGGTTGGTCCGAACACCTGGGCCTCACGGACATGGTCCTGGGCTCACGGCCTGCAAGGCCTGCCCATACACTCTAGACTAAAGAACCATAGCGAGCCAAAGGACTATTTACATATTTACATTTCTGCCAGCGGGGACACCCATGGGGGGCCTCAGGGCTTGACCTGCGTGAAGCAAAGTCCAAGGCCTCAGCCCGCTGGACGCATCGCCGCAGCTTGAGCAGCCGGGGGTGTTACAGACAAGAAAGTTGGCAGAAAGTTAACATATTTTTAATTTGCTATATAATAGCAATGGATGCCCTGTTAGAGCAACTCTAAATTAAGCAATTTAGACCCAAAAGAAAATGAATGCTAATTATTAAGAAATTGTATTACCAGCATTTGGGAAAAATATGATGATAACTAACACTCTATTCCCTTGTATCAATACAAGTACTGTAATCCCACATCTGGGACATTATGGAGAGGATCCCAAAGCTCCTTAAACCCACAGACCACTATCCCATGCTCCTTATTCATGTGGGCACCAATGACACTGCTCGGAGCACTCCCAGCCAGGTCATGAGGCGCTACAGGGATTTGGGAGCGGGGCTTAAGGGTCTGGGGGCACAGGTGGTGTTCTCGTCAATCCTCCCAGTCTCAGGCTATGGGCTGAGAAGGGACAGGAGGATCTATGTGGTCAACCAAAGACTGCAGCACTGGTGTCGTCAGGAAGGCTTTGGCTTTCATGACCACAGCCCGCTCTTTGGCGAGAGAGGCAGCGAGCTA
>NW_005842749.1:136066-136353 GCF_000455745.1 Alligator sinensis
CTTCAGGGAGCCCACCCCTGCCCCAGCCCTGGTAAAATCTGTGTGCAAGGAAGGAGCCCCCCAGGGGGCACTTGCCTGCCTGTACACTAATGCCAGGAGCTTGGGGAATAAGCAGGAGGAGCTCATCCTCCTGCTCAGTGCAAACAATTACAATGTCATAGGGATAACGGAGACCTGGTGGGACTCCACCCATGACTGGACCACGGGTATAGATGGGTATACCCTGTACAGGAGGGATCGTGTAGAGAAAGGGGGGGGGGGGGTAGCTCTCTATGTTAAGGAAAACT
>NW_005842749.1:138332-158910 GCF_000455745.1 Alligator sinensis
CGCTGGCTTGCATCCATAGATGCTTCTCAAGCAAATCCCAGGACGTCATTCTCCCCCTGTACTCGGCCTTAGTGAGGCCGCAGCTGGAGTACTGTGTCCAGTTTTGGGCTCCACAATTCAAAAAGGATGTGGAGAAGCTTGAGAGAGTCCAGAGAAGAGCCACGCGCATGATCAGAGGTCAGGGAAACAGACCCTACGATGACAGGCTGAGAGCCCTGGGGCTCTTTAGCCTGAAAAAGCGCAGGCTCAGGGGCGATCTGATGGCCACCTACAAGTTTATCAGGGGTGACCACCAGCATCTGGGGGAACGTTTGTTCACCAGAGCGCCCCAAGGGATGACGAGGTCAAATGGTCACAAACTACTTCAAGATCGTTTCAGGCTGGACATAAGGAAGAAATTCTTTACTGTCCGAGCCCCCAAGGTCTGGAATAGCCTGCCGCCGGAGGTGGTTCAAGCGCCTTCATTGAACACCTTCAAGAGCAAACTGGATGCTTATCTTGCTGGGATCCTATGACCCCAGCTGACTTCCTGCCCTTTGGGCGGGGGGCTGGACTCGATGATCTTCCGAGGTCCCTTCCAGCCCTGATGTCTATGAAATCTATGAAAAAACAAAGCTTTAAAAATAATGTTATGCCAATCAGTCATATAGATTATAATGGTTAAACATATATGCACAAGATTAAATAACCAATAAGGAAACTTGACATTTACCATTGAATTCCTGATGTGGACGCACAGATTACACTACATCTCCATAACCAGTGTTTAGAATAAATATTGAGCAGTATAACAGATTGTTCAACCATTTTCCTTTACATTTTAATTCTAAAATCTGAAGGTTTCTGCCATTTCAAAGAAAAATATCAAAAAGCCCAGATTGTAAATCACTATATTTTAATCTGATCTGAAAAATCATGTTTTATTTCCACATAAAATCATATTAAAGTGCATTGTTAAAGCATTCTTGCATGCACTCTAACCGGTTGTCTACAGTTACACATTGTCACATTTTGTGTTGCTGAAATGCTATTAAAAATCCTGTCCTTTGCATACATATAGATTTTCATAGTTATGCAGATCATAAAAAAGATCATTAGCAAAAATATCATAGAAGAATACAGTTTTCTGTGGAACTGAGGGCTTATTGGTTTCGATAGATATGATCCATCTTGTTTATAAAAAGAATTAAATCATTCACCAGAAAAGAATTATCTTGCTGGGATCCTATGAACCCAGCTGACTTCCTGCCCTTCGGGCAGGGGGCTGGACTCGATGATCTTCCGAGGTCCCTTCCAGCCCTAATGTCTATGAAATCTATGTGTCTATGAATTGCAGCTTGATTTTATTCACAATATTGGATAATTAATCATATCAAAAGCCTTACACAAATAAACAATATTGTATCATTCAAAATTTAAGGATTGTCATCTGTAATTTTACATGAAACAGTATTAGCAGACTGACTGCATAATGAATTGTATTTTCTGTTCTTTCAAATGTCTCTTTATGATTTTACCTAATATCTCCATTTGTGGAAGTAAGAACTTGAATGGCTTGGTATAGTATCATAGATTTCTCTCGAACACTAAGAATTGAGATATTCTCATGGGTTTCCTGCTCTAGGGACTTGCTTAGTACTTAGAAATTAATTTTAAATTTCAGTCTAATTTCAAGCATTTTATTTTACTTTACACGTAACAAGTGTGTTTATTTTATTAGATTAGTAAGAAACAGAGGCCTCAAAGCAAAGCTGTCATTGTCTAGGGGCCAATTTAACAAATCAATCTTTTATGTAAATTAAGTTTAACAAATCAGTTGACAAACCTTATGGGGTGCACAATTTTAGCTTTATCCAGTAGACTGGAAATATAAAGTTCCATCCAAAATGCATTATTTATCTCGACGTAGCTTAGAAAAATCAGTTAATGTACAGAACCTAAAAGAGGAATGGAATATACTCTGCAACTTCCTTCCTAGTTGACAATGGTAGAGCAAATTTGGGAGGAATTTTGCTTTCTCAAATCTTTGTCTTCACTGTACACATTTCCATTCTCTATAATAATTGGGCTTATGACCTGAGAGTCTTTGATTCCTCTCCCTCACTTCACACACCCATGAGACATTCAAATATTTTTTCATGACACAGGAGGGGGATATCTACACTAAAAAATACAGGGTAACTCTAAGCTGACTAGACTTTCCACCACACAGAGCATCATGCTACTAGGCTAGACCGCTACCAAGACACAGAACTTGCTCCTTCAGAACTTGCTAAGCTGCAGTATTGGAAAATGGTTACAATACCAAACAAAGAACATTAAACTAGCATTAATAAGGTGGACTCCAATTCTTCATTAAAACCTATTAGCACAAAACACTGGAGTCATGCAGAGTCCCATTAAAAGTTACAGGGATCTGTGCCCGCATGTAAGTGCAAGGTCAGAGTGATACATTATAAAATAAATTCAGTAGTTTCTAGTCATGGGTCCTAGTAATAAATATTAAAAAAAATCTTTCTTGGGACAAGGAAAATGGAAGTTAATAATTTGTAGCCAGAAGTGAAGAAGATGCATTACCCATTAAGCAGTATTACCATTAGCACTTCAGCTGTTCCCAAAAGCTAGGTATGGGCCAATGATACATGTAAAGGTTAGGCACAATGGGCAAAATGTTCTGGGAAGGCTAGTATGGTAGTGGCAAATTTAATAAGGACCAGACAAAAGGAATATATGAGTTGCAAAAAATTGTTGCTGTGTTTGAATGTTACCAAGATGCCAGTGAAATAGTGACTAAAAGGATGCATTTTTAAATGGTGGGAATGAGTAGTTATATATAATGTGAATAGTTAAGATAATTTTAACAGAGAGGCTAATGAGTATTGATAGATGACAGCTTGTCCTAGGAAGAAAGTTGGTTTAGCAGCAGAAGAACCCCCTGTCTGTAAAGGTAAACCCTTGCAGGTGTGGCAAAAAGAGCCAGCAGAAACTTGAGTAGGTAACCTTGACCTCTCAAAATTACACTCTTAAGAGTGTAATCTAGAGGTTTGCATTTTTCAATGGCAGCATTTTCCTTCTCTTCTATTAAGCTTTTAAAATTAATGTTTTTAAGACACCTTTTTAGTTTCTTCATTGAGTTAATCAAATTATGATCAATTTTCCTTATACTCTGTAAAGCATCAGGACTAAATTTTTCAGTTAAATTCTGGATTCTGTAGAATGAGCTGTTCTAAAGATTTCTACTGACCTAAAGGACCCATAATTCATACCTTCACACAGACTAATAAGCTCTGTGCTATACTACTTCTGATTCCAGACCTAGAATGTACAGAACTAGTTTGGGGTATCTGGGAGCAGAGCTGCCTTAAGTCACATAGGCATACCCCAGAAGTGTGCATTAGGATTTCAAATCCACATCAGAAAAAATGGGATTTACACTGACACTGCACATGCTTGGAAGAAGAGACTTTGGTACTCAAGTACCACATGAGGTATGTCCTTAGAAGCATGATTCTGAGCCCACTTCCTCCATCTGGCATGCATATAATCAAGAAATTCAGCAGTGGAGCTGCTCCAAGAGCATCCCCAGTGGCTGCTCTCAAGCATGCTGGAGACTGACATCTCAAGAGCTGTCACAGGAGCTCATGATGGAGTGGCATCATGGTCACATTTCTAAGTGTGGCACATATAAGTGGGAGTGGGTGGGCAAGGTATGTTTGGGACTGTTCCACTTGGGGATCTTCACTGGGGATGTAATGTGGATGTACTCTTTGGGGCCCCTCTTTTTTTAGCACAGCAGAGAAAAGAGCTCTTGGCCTGTGGCCAAAAATTATAAGACTAATAATACAGTCCTTCACTTTGCAGCTATTAAGTAAATCCTATCTAATCTGATTCCCATCATTCAAACTCCACCTGTCCATATGACAAACAGATGATATATCTGCAAAACAGGAGCCATTTCTGTGTGTGTATGTGGTGGGGAGCGGGGTTAGTTATTTCAATCAGGTAAGTAAAATCAAATTGCAATACATTTTCTGTTTCTGAAGAAAATTAACACTATTTCATAGGCACCACTGAGTAGTAGATTATACTTAGCTCTACACAACAGAACAGTGTTTTCAGGGACTTCTCCAGCACTGATTTTGATATTATTGTGCAATACAGTAATTGGTGAAACCCATTCTCACTCTACAGATCAATGGAAACACTGTCAATCAATGATCTTAGCCATTGTTCATGATCATTCATGTTTCGTAGAATTTTCCACTCATTAGAATCTGATGGAGAGAAAACACAGTCCTTTTCTTGAGATATGTTTAGAAACATAGCAAAACACAGGCCACTTGATGGGGCATAAATCAACCACTCTCTCCATCTACATTCCCCTTTACCCATTTTTCAAAATGAGAGGCACTTTAATAAATAGCTATTCTTCTCACTATACAGACACAGTGATGTTGAAAAATCACCATCATTCAGGTCAACTGGATTTGTGGTAACAAATCAAACAAACTGCAGTTAACTATATCATTACTGTAGGTTTCTATTTGAAAATCTGCTTTCCATAGAAAACTATGTAACAGTTATTTCATTAATTTACTTCTTTGTAATTTTATTCATCCCTGTGAGTATCTTAAATTGTGGAGAAAAGAATCAAATATGAATTTAGATAAACTTGAAAATGACAGAAAAGGAAAAGATGAGAGAATCAAGAGTTAAAACAAATATAGCATGAATTAATCAGCATGAGAAATGGTAATATGGGAGGAATAAGTAACTTTTGATTTGAAGTAGATGGTGAAAAGCAAAATGACCTTTCATGAGGAATTTGAAAGAGGACAATGATATAGGCTGATGTGCAACAGGGAGACCATTGTGATAAATATAGGGTTCCACGTGGGTAAAGGTTGAACAGAGACAAAAATGTGAGTAAGAAATAAAGCAAAAAGAATATGAAAAGTGACAGGGGATGGTGCAGAGCAAGTGGGCATGAAACATGTGAATGTGGTAGATCTAGGAAGAGTCCATGGGATATGTCTAGTGCAAAGCAATTTTCTGTGCCCAGTAGGGCTATGCAAAGCTTCGGTTTGTGATTTGATTTGGAAAAGATTGGGCCCAATTCGGAGGCCGAATCTCCAAACCCGAATCGAATTGCTAGAAGCTTAAAAGTTTCTGAATTGATTTGGAGCCTCCGAATTGATTCAAAAAGATTCTAAAGAGATTCAGTGATTCAGAAGGCAATCTTTATGGGGAAACAGAAACTTAGAAGAGGGAGGGAAGGACTGACATCTCTAGCTGTCCAGTGATTGTGACTTCCCTCTGACTGCCCTTCCCATCACAGTGTCTGGGGGAGGGACATAAAAACAGCATAAAAGCCTCTGTCTGCAGGCTTGCTGTGCCTTTTGTGAGCTGGTTCTGAGTGAGCAACAGCATCAGAAAGGTACTGGACTGCCTGGCTTGCTTCCTAGTCAGTCAGTAGTCTGCTCTTTTTTGTTCTTAGAAAGGATTAGATAGGATATAGCTTAGTTTATCTTAGCTTAGCTTAGAATCTCCCTACCTAATACTTATCCAATTCATTTCTTTCAATTTATATTTGTTCTCTCTTTTTTTTTTTTTTGCAATACTTTAAAAAAAGAAAGCTCATGGCTGTCTAAAAACTCATCACACAGAAGAAGAAGTACAGTAGTAGTCACACATTCACATTAATAGCACATCACAGAAGAAGACAACATATATAGTTATTAATAATCAAAGCAGAGTCTAGTGAATGCAACACAGAGGAAATAAAACACAACACAAAAGGAGTCACTTTTCACATTCATAATTCATAGTAAATAAATACATCACAGCACAGAAGAAAGACAGACAGCAGATATTTTTTACATAGTTCTTAATAAATATTACTAAATCAAACAATCAAAGAAGAGTCCAGGGCACGCACACAACACAGAGGAAATAAAACACACAACACAAAAGGAGTGATACACACACACCTTTTGCAACACAGGAAAGATTAATATGAAGCGTGCTGGAAAGGCAGGTGCCAGGTCTTCTGGCAGGGTAGGGAGAGGGGGTAGGGGAAGAACTAGACCTTCAAGTTTCCCCCACCCCATGACTGCCCCAAATGTAGATGCATCCTCTTCCCTAGTAGCCATGAGGCTTCTGCTACCAGTGGAAGCAAGGAGGTGGGAGCAGTACCTGTACCTGATGTCCCCGCACCTGCACCACCTCCCCTAACTCCAGAAATAGGCACCAGTAGCAGAATCACTGTTTCCTACATCCCAATGTCATCTCCTAGCATGAGCCTCCCACTGCCAGAGGAGGAGCTGGAGCTGGAAACAGGAGACCCAAGTACCCTGGCTCAAGCAATTCTGGGGGACAGGGGGAATCAGAGTTTGTGTTCCATACCCCATAAAGTTTCCTTAAACCCAGGTCTCCTTCTCTGGAAAACAGCACCTTGGAGGAGGTTGAGGTTGTGGAGGTTCAGGCAAGCGGCTCAGCTGAGGCAGCTCCTCCTGCTTGTGTGCCTCAGCCTGCTGAGGAGGGGGATAAGGCAGATCCCCGCCTTCAACCAAGAAGCCGGCAAGTAGCGTAGTGTGGAAGCATTTTGAGCTGGCAGATGATCCCAGGTTTGCTTTCTGCCAACACTGCCAAAGACAGATCAGCCGGGGCAAGGAAATGAAACACTTCACCACCACGGCACTGCTGCTGTATCTCAGGAGGCAGCACCCCCTTGCCCTTCTTCCTCCTCAGCCTGGCACCAATGCGAGCATGTCCAAAGGGAAGTCTCCCACTTGCTCCAAAGCTCCCATCCCCCAAAACAGAGGCAGGCCGCCCTGGAAGAAGTGGGGGAAAGGTGAACAGAAAGGGGAGCAAGTTGCAAAGGTGAGCAAGATCACCCAGACCACTGGGGAGATCCTTGCTCTGAATAGCCATCCCTTCTCCCCAGTTGAGCGGCCAGGGTTCAGGCAGCTCATGGCACTCATGGCCCCATCATACCAAGTGCCCGCACACACCACCATTAGCAGGAAGGTGGTGCCCTCCATGTATGAGGCATGCAGGGAGTACTTGAGGGAGGAACTGCACAAGGCAGGGCCACAGGTAGCCTTGCACTTCAACTCCAACATCTGGAGCAGCCTGGGTGGAAATCACACCTACCTCCTGCTCACAGGGCACTGGTGTGATCAGTCAGGCCATCGGTGGACTCTTCTCCAAGCCGAGGTGCTGGATGAGTCCCACACAGCAAGGGAGGCCATGGTGCCCATGAACAGCAAGGTACGGGGGTTGCTTGTTGAGGCCACTGAGCCCCTAAGCGCTGGTGATGCCTTCTTCAGCCAGGTGATTCCCATTGTGAGGGAAGTGGAGAACCAAATGGAGAAGTTCCAGGGGATCAATGTTCCTGGCTGGGCAGGCCGCTGTCACCCGACATGCAGGCACTGGTGAGGTGGCTGAAGGAGGGCATCCGGAGATGGCTGGATCCCTTACAGTCCAGTACGGTCCACATGCTGGTAGGCATGTGTGACCCGAGGGTGAAGGGGAACATGTATATGGGCAGCATCAGAACCCTTGATCACTGGACACAGGTGCTGGTTAACAAAGTTAGGGAGACAGAAGGACAGAGGCGAGGGTGTGTGGAAGAGGGGGATCCACTTTCCCGTGCCAGTACTCCCAGCACCAGGACTGCCACTGGCACCAGCACCAGCCAGTCTCCTCCATGTCAGCCACTGTCAATGTGGGCCAGGGGCATTTCTTCAATGCTGGGGTCCAAATGCACCAGACTGCAGCCTCAAGCAGGTAGCGCCAAGGCTTTGGTGGCTACCTATCTTGCCTAGGATGTGGGGCCATTGGATTGCAACCCCTAGGCCTACTGGGCAAGTCACAGCCAGATGTGGCAGGATTTGGCCACGGTTGCCCAGCAACACCTGTCCTGTCCACCAACCAGTGTTCTAAGTGAGAGGGTGTTCAGCATTGCTGATGATGTTGTGACACCCCACCATACCTCCTTGGATCCTGGTTTGGTGGAGCAGCTGGTGTTCTTGAAGGTGAACCTCCCAGTGCTGGGGTTCCCCAAGCTCCACCTGCAGATGGACTGAGTGCCACCCTCTTCACTCTGTCTGCACCAATTTCCTTTTTTATTTTTTTTTTTAAACAGTTAATGACTCGCTCTCAGCTGGAGGAGGCACTCACTGTATTATCAGCCAAAAAGGGAAGAACATGTCCCTGCTGAGCTCGCTCCCCTGCCAGGACTAACTTGGAGGTATGGAGTGGGGCCATGGGGAAGGAGGAGGCCCCAGGTCCTGGACATGACCACTAAAACTGCACTCTGCCAGGGTAGGGAGGCCTGGTGGGACTGCTGGCAGCACAGCAGCCCTGTAAATTCCAGAAGCAATGATCCTCTGGTGAAAGGTGGATAGGAAGCGCCACAACCTCCAGCTAATGCATGCATGCACACAGTCCTGGCTGGGGAAATCCTAGACCTGGCACATCTTTGACAGGCCTGAGGCTTGCTGGTTGCAGTGGAGTTGTGAGGCTCCAGGTGAGCTCAGCTTAGCTGCCTGGGATCGTCAGCTTTTACACTGAAAAACCCTTTGTCAAGCTGAGGAATCACCTGCAGTTGGTATGTCTGCTGGTCGTGGATGGAAGGAATAGTAAAGAAGGCAGAGGCTGGCCTGGCATGCAATGCAGGCAAGAAAGCCAGTCAGTGAAAATGGAAATGGAGGCGTCAGGGGGTGAGGGATAGGCTGGGGTGGGGGTTGGAGGAAGGGGGATGTAGCAGTGCAGGCAAAAGTACAGAGGTGCCTGGGAAGTCAGATGTCTGGCAGGTTGCAGTGTGTCAGAATCCCACTGCCTATATTGAGTCCATGAGTTTCTGTACTTAGGAGGCTGAAGAAGTGAAGTTCACATGCTTGGCTATGAAAAGTAGTTTGTAAATTGTTTCCTCTCAGGATCAAACCTGAGAGACTTGAGGCAGAGTGTTTTTTTGGTGAGAAATGTGCCCCCACAGGTAGTTGGGTATTGTTGTCTTTGATAGATTCTGGTGTGCAGCTTGTGGGGGTACTGGAGAGAGTTGGCAGGTTTTATGTTTTGAATTTAGGAAGTTGGCTTGAGTTCTGGCAATGAGGTTAGGTGCTTGTTTGAATTTACAAACCACTTTTCAGGGCCAGGCCTATGAAATTCACTTCTTCAGCTTGCTAGGTATAGAAACTCTGGAATGCTGACATATCACAACCTGCTGGACATCTGACTTTCTAGGTACCTCTGCACTTTTGCCTGCACTGCTACATCCCCCTTCCCCCTACCTCCCACCCCAGCCTGTCCCTCACCCCCTGATGCCTCCATTTCCATTTTCACTGACTGGATTTCTTGCCTGCATTGCATGCCAGGCCAGCCTCTGCCTTCTTTACTATTCCTTCCATCCAGGACCAGCAGACACACTAACTGCAGCTGATTCCTCAGCCTGACAAAGGATTTTTCAACCTGAAAGCTTCCTAAGATATATTTCTCTAACTATTTGGGGTTTTTTAATAATAAACATATAAACATAAAAACACAAGATAAGCCATCACACACCATCAGTAAAATATATCCAACACAACCTCTTTACCTTTTGCTTTCAATTCCTTTATAAAAGGAAAGGCTCTGTGACAGTTTGGCTAAGCTACCAGAGATGCTGCTGGTGTGACTGTGCTTGTGCTGCTCACTCACTAAGCTATTTTATATCTGCTGCTGTTTACAGTAATGGACCAAGTGAGGCTGTAGGGGAGGAGGAGCCTCACTGGGTCACAACACTGCCATGTTGTGCAGAGGCCACAGTGCCAGGAAAGGTGCACCTGAAGAGAAATACACACATACACACACACACTGAGTTGCACAGTGAGGGTGCACCTAACAAACATGCACTAGGTACATTTAATAGATTTCATAGATTTCTAGGGTCAGAAGGGACCTTGTAAATTATTGAGTCCAACCCCCTGCTCTAGGCAGGAAAGAGCACTGGGGTCCAATAACCACAGCTAGGTGCCTGTCCAATTTTTTCTTGAATACCTTCAAGTTAGGGGAAAACACCACCGCCCTTGGAAGCCAATTCCATATTTTGGCAACCCTCATCGTAAAGAATTTCTTCTTGATATCCAATCTAAATCTACTCTCCTTTAGTTTGCAGCCATTATTTCTAGTAACCCCAAGGAGTACCCTGGTAAATGGAGTATCCCCTATTCCCTGCTAACCCCCCATGATGAGATTTTAGACAGCCATGAGATCACCTCTCAGCCTTCTCTTGTGGAAGTTGAAGAGATTCAGGTCCCTCAGTCTGTCTTCATAGGATCTTACCTACAGGCCCTCAACCATGCGAGTAGCCCTCCTCTGGATCCTCTCAAGGTTATCCACATGCCTCCTGAAGTGCGGCACCCAAAACTGGACCCAGTACTCCAGCTGTGGCCTGACCAGTGCTGCATACAGGGGAAGTATCACCTCCCTAGACCTGCTCATGTTGCACCTGCTAATGCAAGAAAGTCTTACTTACTACCTCATCACATTGGCGACTCATGTTCATTTTTGCATCGACCAAGACTCCAAGATCCCTTTCCACAGCCGTGGTACTCAGAATGGTACTTCCCAGTCTATAGATGTCTTGGAGAGTCTTTCTCCCCAGGTGCAGCACTTTGCACTTATCCTTGTTAAATTGCATCCTATTCTGATCTGCTCACTTCCCCAGTCTATCCAAATCCATCTGGATTCGCTCCCTGCCCTCCAGTGTGTTTACTGAGCCCCATATTTTGGTGTCATCTGCAAGTTTGGACAAAGTGCTTTCAACACCCCCATCCAAATCACTGATAAAGATATTGAAGAACACTGGTCCAAGGCCAAAGCCCTGGGGAACACCATTGCCTACATCTCTCCAGGGAGAACTCCCCCCATCCACCACCACTTTGAGTGTATCCCATAAGCCAGTTTTTCACCCACCTTACTGTGAAAAAATCCACATCACAGCTACTCAGTTTACTTGTAGAATTGGGTGCAACTCTGTGTCGAAAGCCTTTTTCAAATCCAAGTAGATAACATCTATCTCCACCCCTGCATCTAAGCACTTCATGACCTGGTCATAAAAAGAGACCAGGTTAGTCAGGCAAGATCTGCCTGCTATAAACCCATGCTGGTTTCCCCTTAACATTGTATTACCCACTGGCCCCCTACAAATGTGATCCTTTATGATCTTTTCTAAGGTCTTGCCAAGAATAGAGGTGAGACTAACTGGCCTATAATTACCCAGGTCCTCCTTCCTCCTTTTCTTGAAAATAGGGAACACATTGGCCCTTTTCCAATCTTCTGGGACCTGTCCTGAGTACCACGAGCACTCAAACAGTTGTACCAGTGGTTTTCCTATGACACCAGCCAATTTCTTTAGTACCCTTGGGTGAAGACCAGCGGGGCCTGCCGACTTAAATATGTCCACCCCCTCCAAGTGCCCCTTCACTAGGTCAATGCTAACCGTAGGTGGATCGGTATTTCTCTCATGCCAGAATAAAGTCTTATTGGGAAGCATGACCACGAGCACTCAAACAGTTGTACCAGTGGTTTTCCTATGACACCAGCCAATTTCTTTAGTACCCTTGGGTGAAGACCAGCGGGGCCTGCCGACTTAAATATGTCCACCCCCTCCAAGTGCCCCTTCACTAGGTCAATGCTAACCGTAGGTGGATCGGTATTTCTCTCATGCCAGAATAAAGTCTTATTGGGAAGCATGTTTGTATCCATGTCCAGGAACACAGATACAAAGAAGTCATTTAAAAGCTCTGCTTTATCCCTCCTATCTGTTATGAGTTGCCCTAGACCATTCTGTAGAGGCCCTTCTTCTTGATCCCTATGTACTTAAAGAAGGGCTTTTTGTTACTTTTAATCTTTGTTGTCAACTTGAGTTCTGTATCTGCTTTGGCCTTCCTCACTGCTTTCATGCAAGCATGAGCCAAGCAGGTGTACTCTTCCTTGGTGTCCACCCCCTGTTTCCACAGCCTGTAAACCTCTCTTTATCTCTGAAGGTTATCCTGGATTTCCCTGGTCAGCCAAGAAGGTTTTTTGGCTCTTTGGCTCCCTTTGTGTGAACTGGGATGGTGCCCCTCTGTGCCTGCAGGATCAGTCCCTTGAGGAACTCCCACCCTTCTTGGACTTCCAGCTCACAGATGTGATTACCCCTCAGTCCCACTCTAACTAATCTCCTGAGCTCATTGAAGTTGGCCTTCTGGAAGTCTAGAAGTTTTGCCGTACTAGTTGTCTTTCCCACTTTTCTCCGGGAAAAAGGAGCTCCTACTTGAGAGGAAAGAAGGGCCTGACAGTTCAGTTTGGCTACCTGAGATGCTGCCACTGGTGCTACCGGGTGCTGAGTCACCTAAGTTATTTTTACCTGCTGCCATTTACAGTGGTGGATCAGTCTGAGGCTGTAGGGGAGGAGGAGACCTCACTGGGGCACACTGCCATGGTGTGCAGAGGCCCCAGCACCAGGAAGGGTGAACCTGAACACAAATACACACACACACACACACACACACACACAGAGTTGTGCAATGACAGCGCACCTAACAGACATGCACTAGGTGCTCTTACTTGAGAGGAAAGAAGGGCCTGACAGTTCAGTTTGGCTACCTTAGATGCTGCTGGTGCTACTGGTGCTGACTGCTGAGTCACTAAGTTATTTTTACCTGCTGCTGTTTATAGTGGTGAACCAGACTGAGGCTGTAGGGGAGGAGGAGACCACACTGGGGCACACTGCTTTGTTGTGCAGAGGCCCCAGCACCAGGAATGGTGCACCAGAACACACACATAGTGTCACCCACCCATGTCATGAGTTTTACCTGCCTGGCCCCAGAACCCAGACTCCCCCTAAACCTATCTCCTTGACAGCTGGCAGGCTTCATGGCTTCAGCAGGGCCTAGCAGGCCTGCAGTAGGTTTTTTTAGACCCCTGTGCCCTAAGACAGATACAGCTGGTAGACTTTGTGGCCACAGCAGGGCCTAGCAGGCCTGCAGTTTTCACTGCACTCCCCCCACCCCGTGCCTTAACACACACACAGTGTCATCTATGTCATGAGTTTTGCTTGTCAGCAGTTTGAAGTGCAGTTTCCCAGAAACCCCTGTACCTATCTTCTTGAAACTTGGTAAGACTTGTGGCCTCAGCAGGGGCTACCAACCCTGCAGTTTTTACCCCGCTGTGGCTTAACACATGTGACATGAGTTTTGCTTTCAGGAATTTGAGGTGCAGTTTCCCAGAAATCCCTGCACCTATCACCTTGACACATGGCAGGCTTTGTGGCCTCAGCAGGGGCTACTACCCCTTCGATTTTCATCCAAATCAGTCAAAAAATAACAAAGTTACAGATATTTCATTGATTCCCCATTATACTTTATGGCCAAATCTCCAAATCAGCACCAAATCTTCTGAAGCCGATTCAGCTGAATCTAATTGGAAAAGCGATCTGAATTGAATTGCTAGCATCCAAATTGGCCAAATACAAATTGAATAGTTCCCTATTTGCATAGGCCTAGTGTCCAGACAGACCATGCTAGGTCTACATGTGCTAGCCTGTATTAGCTCAGGGCTTCACACGGTGTAGTAAGCCCCATGCTATACTACTTATGATTGCAGATCTAGCATGTGCAGAACTAGAATGAGGTGTCTGGGAGCAGAGCTGCTTAGAGTCATAGACATACCACATAAGCGTACACTAGGATGTCAAATCCACATTAGAAAGGATGTGCATGCTCTTGAAGAGAGAGAGACTTTACAGCTTAACTATCACATTAGGTGCCCATGTCTAAAATTCAGACTCTCAAAACCCCTACGTAACCCTAATGGCACCTAAATCAACCTATGTGTCTAAGTTAAAGTCAAGACTACTAGGTGCCTATATTTCTGTCACTGGGCATATGCAGAACTGCCTGCTGTTCATCTCATTCCTAAACCCAGTAGGCAGTTACTTCACCTGTAGGGTCCTGGTTGGAAGGCATGACTAATCCTATTTAAAAGACATCTAGTTTTGAAGAGGAGGGAGAGTGATGATGGTGCCCCCTTACATTATGCAGCTAGAATACTCACCTGAGAGGTGAGATACCCAGGATGCATTCAGAAAGAGGTCTTTTTGCAGGAAAAGACAGGCCTGATTTAGGCACCAGGCTCCAGGAAAAGGTTCATAATTATAAATAGAGATAGACACAAAACCCTTTGTAGGACAGGGCTTCAGCCACCACATTTGCCCCAGCATTTCCTATTGCCTATCATACACAGACCCCTGTTCAACATGCTGGCTTTTGTGAATTCCATTTGTAAGCACCCACCTCTTTCATATATTCATGTAAAGGTAGTTGCATTGATCCTGCTGCATCCAGGGCAATCTATGTCTGGCAGAGCAGGAGTTGACATTTGTCCTACAGGAAAGGAATTTTATAATATTTCATGATTATTTGTTCAGTTGCTTTTTGAGGAAATTTGTCAACTTCAAAGCTTTTTCTGTGTAATATTTTCCTTCATTTGGTTTCCTCTTGCAATTTTCTTTCTTTCCATTTCTGATGCCATCCCAGCCAGTCTATTGATTTAATAATGAAAAATTAAGAAATGTAGAAAGTACTGAGGACTAACAATGTAAATGCTATTAAAACCGTCTATTCTTAAACAAGACCCTGCTTCAGCACCGCCTTATATACAGGGCTTATTTTTCCTTTCAAACAATAACTGAATTAAATCAATGGAATCACAGTGTAATTGGAGAATCAGGCCCATTGCTCATTTTGCAAGAATTAAAGGATAGGTTTTGCAGTAGACTTCACTTCTAAATGACAAGATATATGGGTGTGATTCTGTATATGCATGTAGATGTCTGTGAGTGTGTGTGAACCACTGCAAAAATTTTAAGGTCTGCATAGCCTATCACCCAAAGAAACTCCATATTGCCAAAATGTATTTTGGATGAATTAATGATGTCTCAGATTACACATGGGATTACACATAACTCTGGTGATCACTTGTTCAAGTACATTGCGTTGAATTGTTCCCTCAGCTTGGTCACAGAAATGGAATTTCTTATGGCATTCAGGTGGGAAATAGTTGAACAATCTACTATTCTCTGAAGCACTACATAGGAATCATTGCAAATGAATGTCAAGTGAGTGTTTCCCAACCTGGTTTCCTGCAGCAGCAGAAGGATGATGTAAGAGGATGTTGGTTCTGGCCCTCTTCTATTTCTATGCAATATGATCTTTGGGAAAACATAGGAAAAAAAGAGAGAGAGAAACAGCAAATGAGCACAAACCTACTTTTACTAAAATTATTCACCTTTATGTATGGGAAATATTTTCTCTGTCTCCAAACTGCAGTAAATGTTGACATGTTACAGTGCAAATTTAAATTATATCTCACTATAATCCCTAATGCACTAAATAAATGGCATGTGGCTATACCTGGCTATAGTAATTTTCTTGCTGGCTCTGATTTTTGTTGTATTTACTATCCCTGTCTCTGAATTTGTTACAGATTGCTGTTTATTATTTTGGGAAACTATTACTTTACATATGAAATAGCATTTCCTATGTAGAGTTGAGATCGTCTCACATGGGAAGCACTTTCGATCCTAGTCCGACAATTTGCAAAACATTTTTTTTTAATGGATTCCTGTTAAATGCAGTGAAAAATCATTTAATTGAATTATTGGTTATTCAAAATGCTACACACCTATTGAGCAAATACTTCTGAGTCTACAGTTCCTTGCAAATGTATGTATTTTTCACTGTATTGCTTGATTAGATAAATCATGTGATAATTTTTTTATTCCCCGATTGGGTAATTTTCATCACTAATCAACACAGAACAAGTTATGATTTGAGAATTTTACAATCAAATATATTCACTCTGTTGATTTATGTCTTGTTAAGTCATGTTATTGTGTGAGGTCCCTGACCCAAGGGACTAATTCAGAATCCAGGTCTACAGGGGCTAGACTCACAAGAGGGATACTGGCATGTTAATGCTTCCTTAGGTGCCTAAATTTAACAATTAGTGCCTTTAGCATTTATGTAGATTGTAAGGCCAGAAGGGACCTCAGAAGATCATCGGGTCCAGTCCCCTGCACCAAGCAGGAAAGATAACTGGGGGGGGGTAGGTGACCCCAGGAAGGTGACTGTCTAGTCTCCTCTTAAAGATTTCCAGGGTAGATAATTGCACCAGCTCTGGAGAGGGCTTATTCCACAGTCTGGACCAAGGTTCCCTCCAAACTGCGTGTGTGCATGGCTGTGCATAATTTAAAATCTTGCTGCGCACTAAATTTTTATGCTGTGCACCCGCCCAGAGAGGAGATGGGCACAGAGCGCAGCAGAGGCACCCTGGATGGCATGGGACACTTACCAGAGGTAAGCTCCTCACACGGGGCAGGCAGCTGCTACTCCCCAAGGCGAGGCAGGGGCAGGGACGGGGCTGGGGCTGAGGCAGAGTGCTTCCTCGCTCCCCAAGGTGAGGCGGGGCTGGGGCTGGGGGTTGGCACCGGGGAACTGCTCTGCCAGCTCCAGGGAACTGCTCCACTCCCCAGCCCCAACGCCATGTGCCTTCTTGCTCCCCGAGGCGAGGCAGGGGTGGGGGCTGGGGCAGGCTAGCTAGCACTCAGTAGAGTTGGATCCTCAGCAAGGGAGATCCTTTTTAGTCTGACCCATCTCTGCACTAAGATGTAGGTAACTAAACTGCTTGTAAAAACAGTTTCAAAGAACACAGGTAGAAGAAGCAGTGTTTGTTCACAGGTTTATGAGCTGGAGGGGTGAGGGGACATAAAACATAGGACCACAATTGAGTTAGAATCCTGAAAAATGCAAGAAATCCCCCCAAATCTTCACTTGCAGCTATCAGGTAAAATATCCCAAACACCAAGAACATCCTGTAACCTGCCAGAGGCAAAAGCAGAGGAGGGGAGAGCACTACTAATGCAACAGAGAAGTAGTATCTAATGTATGCTTATCAGATCCTGAGAAAATGACCGTGCTCCATGATACAAAGGAAGACAGTTTTCAGTCAGTGATTGATCTTTATAGAAAGCAAACCATTTCACAAGTCCATTTCTATTTCATTGTTTGTTTTTTTTAATTGGGAAAAGTTAAAATATTTTTTTGAACTGATGATGCTGAATCCTCTCCATCATGTAGAAACATTTGGCTTTGGTAATATTGTTATGATTCATTTCATTTGGACTTTTACAATCTGTTAATGGGACACTATATATTATATTTTATAAATATATTATATTTACCATTTATATGATATAGGAATGAAAAAACCCAGGATTTAATTGACTGTGTTGAGTTATGATCCTAAAAGGAATCTACATGGTTACAAAATGCACAGTACTGGTTCTAGCACTAAATTACTGTAGGGGAAATTAAATGTAGGGGAAATTTCCTCAAAGGGAAAATAAAATGGTGACTGCTTGGGGAGCATCAGCATAAATGCAGGGAAAGAATATACAAATAAGCAGTGAGCAAGAATGTAATTCTGGGGTGAGCTGATGTGGTGCGCACCAAAAGGGGGAGGTGGGACCAATTCAGGAATGTACCAATGCAGTGCACTCATGGACTGACGCGGTGCACTCATGGACCACTACACCTTAGAGGGAATGTTGGTCTGGACACCCTGACTGTGAAGAAGTTTTTCCTAATGTTGAACCTGAATTTATTTTCTAGGAGTTTGTGGCCATGACTCCTGGTTTTCCCCTCGGGTGCCCTGGTGAACAGTTGCTCACTGAGCCCTCGATGTACTACCCTAGTGTAATGGTAAGCTGCTATCAGGTCCCCTCTCAGCCTTCTTTTCCTCAGGCTGAAGAGTCTCAGATCCCTTAGCCTTTCCTTGTATGACTTGCCTTTTAAGACTCTGATCATAGGGGTGGTTCTTTTTGGACTCTTTCAAGATTGTCCACATCCTTGTTAAAGTGTGGTGCCCAGAACTGGATGCAGTATTCCAAATGCGGTCTCACCAGTGCTGAGTAGAGCAGAAGAATTACTTCCTTAGTTTTTCTGGACATGCATCGATTGATGCATGCCAGAGTATTATTTACCCTACTGGCTACAGCATCACACTGCCGGCTCATATTTATACTGTGGTCTATTATTACCCCCAGGTTCCTTTGATTCATGGTTAGTCAGTCTCATACCACCAAGCCTGTAGGTATGTTGGGTGTTGTTCATCCCGAGGTGGAGTACTTCACATTTCTTGATGTTGAACTTCATCAGGTTTTGATCCACCCAACTTGCTAGCCTGTCTAGGTCCGCCTGTATCTATAGCCTATCCTCAAGTGTGACCATGTTTCCCTATAACTTGGCATAACCTGCAAACTTGGCAAGTGAGCTCTTTACCCCCACATCCAAATCATTAATAGAGATGTTGAAAAGTACTGGACTGAGCACCAACCCCTGCAGAACGCTTCTTCCCACTTCTCATCAGAATGACACAGATCCATTCACTACAACTCTCTGGGTCCTATCATGCAGTCAGTTTCTCACCCACTTGACTGTCTCAGAGTTAAGCCCGCAATCCTCCAATTTTCTCGTGAGGACACAGAGGGATCTAAATCAAAGACCTTTTGGAAGTCATGGTATACAATGTCAACCTGCTCTGTCATGTCCAGATGGTGAGTTACCTGGTCATAGAAGGAGAGGTTGGTAAGGCAAGACCAGCCTGATCATAGAACCCTGGTCACGTGCTACCTAACACTACAGGAATCTCAAATCTACACTGCATATGTTTCTTCATGAGTGACTGATGCCTCCTGAATCTGGGGGGGCACCCACAGAAGCTGCCAATGGCGGTGGGGGGGGTCCACCAGCCATACTGACAGCATCAGTATCGACCATTGGGGGGGCACTGGCTATACAGTCATTATCATTCATTCCTGATCAAACATATCATTTATTCCCTGACTTAATGATAATACATATACAAAGATATAGATCATCATTGTTGGCAGCCACAGGTCTTGGGAGACCACGGAGATTGCATCTTTGGTAGTTTACCAGGCACCACAGCTTCTTGAGTGGTGGAGGAGTCCAATGCTCAACAGGCAGACCTCCAGCAAGTTGAACATACAAACTTGGTTGAGCTTGCACTGGCATGCCGAGTACCATTTTGTCTTGCCTGCCTCTGATGCTTCTTCTCTAGCTCATCATTGACCCTCTCCATCTCCAAGCAATGTAGGCTCTACTTCATGGCAGTTTTTCACTCGCAGCAATCCAAAATGATTGATTCCTAGCATTAGCCATTGATGTGCAGCTTATGAAGGTTTTTCTTGAAGACATCAATAGAACAGAGTTTGAGCCATCCAAGTTGATGTTTACTGTTGCCAAATATCAACTTGAATGGTCCAAACTCTGACAGGAGAGAGATCTGTGTTTAAGTCATGCCTCCAAATCAGGTGGAAACAGGATGGGGACCTGGGTTTCCCATATTGCAGTTGAATGTTTAATCACTAGGCTACTAAATACAAGGAGGGACACTACTGTCTCACTTCTTAAGAAGAAGGTATCTGACCTAGTTTAAATGTTTAATTTCAGGAGAAGGTTCAGGCCTATGCATCTAGATTTAGATAACTAAGGGTACATGCACATTGTTCAAATTGATGCCATTCCAAGGCATGCCACATCCATTTCATCCTGCTACCTAGTTCCTGAACCTCTGCTGAGAGGCAAGGCTTGTATGGTTTGTAGATACAGCCCCATTAATATGACATATTGCTTCTGTTCAGCATGTCTCAATACGGTGCTGCCTTGTTCAGTCTTTGTGTCTGGGAAGGGCTAAGTCCTATCTTTCTCCTCAGCAGGAGGTCAACTTTGATAGATCCTGTGAAACCTATTCTTTAGAAACTGACTCCTCTACATTTTATATAAAGTAGTCAGATACTTCACTTACAGTTTTGGGTTACAGAACACTAGATGGCAGGGAATCTATAGTGTAAACATTGCAAATCTAGTTGTGTGTACCTTTGGGAAAGGGCTAAGCATTTTAATTCCTTAATTTAGTAGGAATTTAGGCTATGCAGGGTTTTTTTAGATACGCAACACCTTGCTGTAGAGGGCCCTAACACAATACGAGCTATGAATTTAAAAAATTCCTGATCAAACATATCATACAGAGTTTGCTTTCCAGGAATATTTAAGCATCCAAGCCTAAATTTGGCATTTAATGTGTATTCATCCTAGTAAATCTCAAGCACTCAAGCATTCATGGAAAGTAACTATGAAAGGTTCGTTAATATGGTTGAACTGAAATTTCTTTTTGAATGAATATTCATGGGCAATTTTTTCCATTATTTGCTCAGCTGTAGTTAGATTAATTAGAACTCAAGTTCCTATATATCCATCATTGTCTGCCAAAATTTGGTAGCTGCCTCTTAACACTCCATATGACATGTTTATTTTGGGGGTTTGGGGGGTTTTTTAATACTTGGATAAGAAAATTCCAATGTATTACGATTGCTTCCCTATTTGCAAAAATAGAATGTGCTCAGACAGTTTGATACAATGATGTAGAAATGTCCAGAGGCAAAAAGGATGTTGTTATGAGGGAAAGA
>NW_005842749.1:158920-214930 GCF_000455745.1 Alligator sinensis
GAAGACTTTTCTTATAAAGTGTAAAATAACAGCTTATCTACTGTTATTCAAGATTTTATTATTGAAGTTAATAGGACAATCCAGGTTCTTAAAAGTAAGAATGTGTATATTCCATATAAACCAGCCATACCTTACTGAAATTTATATGATTGCTACCAAAGATCAGAAATATTAAATTTATACTATAAAGTTTGTCATGAGGGTTAAAGATATAACCCTCACACACACACACACACACACACACACACACATAAACATGTTACACTTTTCTTCATGTGTTTCTTTTGCCTTCATTTGCCAGATAAAAAACCTAATACATAAGGAAGGATATAAAACCATATTCTCACAGCCCATTTTGCCCATTTTATTAAGTTGTAAATTTTGCTCTCTTTGCCAGGACTGTATGTATGCAATTTATTTTTTGAAAATGCAATATAAATTCTAAAGATTAAATTTTCCCTTCAATTGTTGTGCAAACAGCTTTCTTTTTTTCTTTGCCCCTCTCCATTCTTGTAAAGTGAGGATTCCTTGATGATTTTACTCACATAATATTTTAGATGCAATTTTTGAAAAATATCAGCTGCTAGTGGAGGAACATTTTTTATATTGCTTGTAATAGAATAATCTTATTGTTAATAAACAATTGAGCTATATTAAAGTGCTATATTCTTTTTGAATGAGGCATTATGGTTCCGAAGCCTATATTCTTTTTCAAAGAATTGTCTTTAAAAATTAAGCCTTAAAGCTCCAAAGCTGTTTTATGACTATTGACTCCTTGCAAAAGAAGTGTTTTTTCCTTTTTCTTTTCCTCTTAAAATAAGGTTATTTAGTTCATCTAAAGCTACAGAAAGTAATTTAAATAGTTTCATAGTTTCATAGTTTCAGGGTCGGAAGGGACCTAATAGATCTTCTAGCCCGCCCCCCCGCCAGGGCGGGAGAACAACCCAAAAAAAACAAAACAAAACCACTCACCCTAAAAACAAAAACGGGACTCAAATGAGTCCAGCCAGGTAAGTATCCAGCCTCTTCTTAAAGATCCCCAGGGTAGGGGCCAGCACCACCTCCCTTGGAAGTTGGTTCCAGCTCCTAGCCGCCCTGACTGTGAAGTAGTTTTTTCGGATGTCCAATCTGTACCTCCTCTCCATCAACTTGTGCCCATTATTCCTTGTTATGCCAGCAGGGGCTAGGGGAAACAGCGTCTCCCCCAAACCCTTCTGGTTCCCCCTAGTGAGTTTATAGACGGTCACCAGGTCCCCCCTCAGCCTTCTCTTGTGGAGGCTGAATAGGTTCAAGTCCCGCAGTCTCTCACTGTAGGGTCTGCCCTGTTGTCCCCGGATCATGCGGGTGGCCCTCCTCTGGACCCTCTCCATGTTGTCCACATCCCTCCTGAAATGGGGCGCACAGAACTGGACACAATACTCCAGCTGCGGCCTGACCAGCGTCGCATAGAGGGGGAGGATCACCTCCCTGGCTCTACTCGAGATGCACCTGTGGATGCACGACAAGGTCCGGTTAGCCCTGCCAACCATGACCTCGCATTGTCGGCCCATGTTCATCTTGGAGTCAATAATGACACCAAGATCCCTTTCCGCCTCCGTGCTCTCAAGTAGGGAGCTCCCCATCGTATAAGTGTGCTGCTGGTTCCTACTACCCAAGTGCAGCACCCTGCACTTGTCCGTATTGAAACGCATCCTGTTCCTGTCTGCCCACCCCTGTAACCTATCCAGATCCTTCTGCAATCTCTCTCTCCCTGCTAGCGTGCTCACCTCCCCCCAAATTTTGGTGTCATCAGCGAATTTAAACAGGTTGCTCTCCACCCCAACATCAAGATCGCTGATGAAGAAATTGAACAGCGCAGGCCCCAGGACCGAGCCCTGGGGGACTCCACTACCCACCTCCCCCCAAGTCGAATATGATCCATCCACCACCACCCTCTGAGTGCGACCCTTCAGCCAATCTGCAATCCATCTGACCGTGTAGGCATCTATGCCACAGTCGCCTAGTTTATTAATTAGGATGGGGTGAGAGACGGTGTCAAAGGCCTTGCTGAAGTCCAGAAAGACTACATCCACCGCGACACCTGCATCCATGGCCTTTGTGACCTGATCATAAAAGGCAATCAGGTTGGTCTGACATGATCTCCCCCTAATAAATCCATGCTGATTGCCCCTGAGCATCATCTCGGATGCCGGCCCATCACAAATGTGCTCCTTGATGATCTTCTCAAAGAGCTTCCCCAGGATTGAGGTAAGACTGACGGGCCTATAATTGCCCGGGTCCTCCCTTTTCCCTTTTTTGAAGATGGGGACCACATTAGCTACCTTCCAATCGTCTGGCACCTGGCCCAAGCACCACGATCGCTCGTAGAGCCGTGCCAGGGGCCCTGCAATAACCCCAGCCAGCTCCCTCAGCACCCTGGGGTGGAGAGCATCCGGACCCGCTGACTTGAACGCGTCCAGCCCCTCCAGAAGCTCTCTAACCCGGTCCTCCCCAACCTGAGGTCTGAAGGCGATCCCCTCGCGTCCGGCTTCTATCACAGCAGGGAAGTCCCGGTCCCTGCACAAGAAAACGGAGGTGAAGAATTGGTTAAAGAGGTCCGCTTTATCCTCTGACGCAACCACCAGATTGCCCCGCATATCCTGCAGGGGCCCCACATTACCCGGCGCCTTCTTCATCCTCCCAATATATTTGAAAAAGGACTTTTTGTTATCCTTAATCCTGGACGCTAATCCGAGCTCTATCTCCGCCTTGGCCTTCCTAACAGCCCGCCTGCAGGCCCGAGCAGAGGAGGTATACTCCTCTTTGGAGATTACACCCCCCTTCCACCGGGCGTACGCCACCCTTTTGGCAAGCAGGCATTCCCGGACACCCTTGGTGAGCCAGGGGGGCTTTTGGACACTCCTGCCCGCCTTGCTTCTTGTCGGGATGGACACCCCTTGGGCCCCGAGTATCGTTTCCTTAAGGAACGACCACTCCTCTTGGACGCTGAGTTCCTCTGCCCTCAAGGACCCCAGTTCCTCTCCCACTAATCTCCTCATCTCACTGAAGTTGGCCCTCCTGAAGTCTAGGGCCACCACCTTGCTGCGGGCCCTTGACACTCTACGCTGGATGGTGAATTCCAGCACGCGATGATCACTATTGCCCAGGTGGTCAAGAACCTGGAGGCCTCTTACCAGGTCGTCGCCTGCGGCCAGGACCAGGTCCAGCAGAGCATCTCCTCTGGTGGGACTGTGCACCTCCTGAATCAAGTGGAGGTCCTGCAACTCGGCCAAGAACCTCCTGGAGCGGTCCGTCCCGGCTGACTGCTCCTCCCAGCAGATGTCCGGGTAATTAAAATCGCCCATGACAACTACATCCCTTGCTTTTAGTGTCTCCGCAAGCTGGCCTGAAAATTCCCTGTCCAGCTCCTCCTCCTGATTGGGGGGTCTGTAATAGACCCCCACCGTCAAATCCCTCTCGCCTTGCCCCCCCTGGATCTTGACCCAGAGCACTTCAGCTCGCCCTTCCCCTGACCCCATACTGCTGGCAGAGGATGTGTAGTGCTCCTTGACATAAAGTCCCACCCCCCCCCCTGATACCCACAGGCATGCCAGAATAAGGAACATGGCTTTAAGTGAAGAGGTAATGTACAGGAAGAAAAAGTAACTATAGTATACTACATACAAGTAACTTTTTATATGTGGTTACATGTAGTTACCTGAAAGTCTGACCAAACTTATAGAAGTGATGCCACCAAATTTAATATTCACTTGTGCAAATACCTACAATGCAAATATCCAAATGACAAAACCAGCAGCCGTACGAGATCAGCCAACCTGGAAGAGAAGACACGCTTGCCATTAGGGGAGAGATGAAGCCCATCCCGCCCCAGCAATCCCCCCTCCCGAAAGCATGGGTCGTTGTCAAGGAACCCAAGGCCTGCCCGGCGGCACCAGCTGCGTAAGCGCTGGTTGACCTCACCAAATAAAAATATTAGGCACTAAATACACATTTAGGTATCTAAATGAGAAGTCTTGGCTTTCAAAAGTGCGGAACATCTATTACTCATACGTATTGCACCAGATGGAAATAAAAATATTTCCATCTGGGTGCCTAAGCCTTAGGCACTAAATACACATTTAGGTATCTAAATGAGAAGTCTTGGCTTTCAAAAGTGCGGAACATCTATTACTCATACGTATTGCAACACATTTATAAAACTGGACCAATTTAGGTCATTACAAATTATTAAAGAAATGAACCTAAAGTGAGATCTATCACTGAACTAAATGTAAACTGCAGATTCCTGGGTATAGAAAACTGTAGGGCAGGTTACCCTGGCTGGGGTAGGGAGGCTTTGACCAGCCCTGAGTTGGCCTCAGCAGCCTTACCTGGGGACCTGGGGGCTTCCTGGGGTTGCAGCAGCAGCAATCCTGCTGCTAGGAGCCTGGCCAATGCTGGAGAATGGCTTTGGGTGGCCAGGCTCTGGTTTTGAGTGGCATGTACTGCCCTTGCATGCGCCACTCTGCTCTTTTTTTTTTTCCATAGGTTTTTTTGACCCTAGGATCTCCTGGGATCAAAAAAACTCCCTGTACTCCTACCTTGCAGCATGGAGAACAGCTGAATGTGCAGTATGTGGTACCACAGACCTGTCCATGACACCACATACCTCACGGACATGCTTGTCTGGATGCGGCCTGGGTGTGCATGCCATCAGAAAGACCAACTGCTTTGTGGAGTTGTGGTATAAGAGGCAGCTGGCAATGTACAACAGGTGTTTGGGTTTGGATCTCCAGAAAACGCATTATGAAGCCTCAGCAGACATATAAGGCTACTAACACTGGTGGATCTTACACATACACATTTTCAAAGACAATTATGTTTTCAGTAGATTTGAATTACTTCCCATGAAGCTTCAGAAGCTTGATTTTCCTGGAAGCAGGAAAAGGAAGTTCTTAATTTGTAGCGTGGGGTAATTAAGCCCTGTGAGCACTTTCCATTTTGTAAAATACTCTCCATGATCTCGTTGTAGAATTTGATTCTGGAGTCAAAAGGAAATTATTTGAATAGTAAGGGAAATTAACCCTTTGACTATTTTAACCTAGAGCTCTGATTCACTGATTAAAGATGATGATTTAAATCAAGACAATATCCTGCTAAAAGATTTACTATAGTTCAAACAGAAGTTATAAATTTAATCCAGAAGTTGTATGGCTTTATTAAGCAGGAGGTCTGATTAGATTATCATAATTGTCCCACCTAACCTTATAATTTAAGAATCAATTGATAAAATCAGCAGCAACATCTTTTACCTTGGTGTTCTGCCATGATCAGTAACTACTATTTGCTAAGTCCCCATTTACATTCAGAGAAAAACCTTATTTTTTAGGGCTGTCCAACTTCTAAGTAGACAGGGACCATACACTAGGGCTGTGCAAAATTTCTCTGGCCATTTCATTTCAACACTGTTTCAACTCATTTTGAGGTTGAAACAGCAAAATCCAAATGAAACAAGGAGCTTTGAAACAGCCTCCAAACAAAGCGAGGCTAGCTGAAATGTCTCAAAAGTCAAAATGTTTTGACCATAGCACTGGGGAAATGAACTCAGCCTGGCTGGGCTGAGTTCCCAACCCTAGCGTGACGATCATGCTGGGGAAATGAACTCAGCCCAGCACGACCATTGGGCTGGGGATGGGAAGTCAGTCCAGTTGGGATGACTCCCCATCCCTGGCCCAATCTTGGGCCAGGGATGGGAACTCAGCCCAGCTGGGCTGACTTCCTGGCCCCAGCCTGATCTTGCATGGGGATGGGAAGTCAGCCCAGCTGGGCTGACTTCCTGTCCCCGGCTGATCTAGCGAAACATTGAAACAGAGTCGAAACAGCCTTACTGTTTAGACAAAGTAAAAAATGAACAGCTGTTTCAAATCAAACGAAATTTCATATCAAACGAAACACTGTTCCTTTGAAACCTTGTAACTTGAGGCAAAATGGAATGGTGCCATTTCACACAGGCCTACCATGTAGGCCACACTAGTAGGGGGATGTTTGCCTCAGGGGCTGCTCTAGTGAGAGCTGCAGGCTTCTGGCTCCATCTCCCTCACATTGCAGAGCTTCATGTACAGGCAGCACTTGCACTGCATGGAAACGCAGCCCTCACCTCACTCCCTTGCTAAGCAGCTGGAGGGATAAGGAGAGCAGCAGCTACATAAGAGCCTGGGGTGGAAGGTTACTCATTAACCCCTCATTGGTCACATGCAGCTCAGAGGGCCAAAATTATGCCAAAATTATATCACTTGCATCTGCCTTGTACCACAGATCATTTCCTAGATTTAACCCCTGCCCTAGATGGTTCTGGTATTACAAATGCCTGTCATGCTTATACTCCCTCTCATGTTCACACACAGAAGCATACAAAGGTTGACAGGTGTTCTCACTGCCTAAGCAATGGTAAGCACTATGTTTTCTACCAGTTTTCAGTACCAGGGTAGGTGCTGAGCACTAATGATGAGATTAAAGGAAATCTCTATGCTTTCAGAAATATCACATGAACCTCAATTTGACTTGTGTGTTATTCTGTTTGGCTATGGGATGCACATAAATTGAAGGAGGCTGTCAGCCAAGGCAGGACCAAAAAAATCTCCAAAACACACAACCCCCCCCAAACCCCAGGAACCAAAACAAAGACAGAAATAAGCTCCTTTAAGGGACCAATTTGTAAAACTATTAATTAGAGAATAGCTCTCCTGGCAAGATTTATTCTTTCTAAGACTGAGCCTGGAATCAAAGGGGATTCCAGAACTTTGAAAGATCAGAGGCCTAGAGAAGAAGGAGGGGTTGATTAATCTGTCAACAGAGATTGCTCAGAGTGTCTCAGTACCTGCTAACAGGGGAGCAGAGAGGCGTACTGGTAAAGAGCCACAGAAAGTTCAGCAAGCTGGATGTTTCTTCCAACCCAGTGATGGAGGTAACTGGCACTTAAAAGCTTTCAAAGAAAGAATCAGGTTTAGGGAAAAGGAGATATGTGGAAAATTTTATTTTTTGATCTCCTTGCTTTATGTGTTATGTACCTTTGGGGGAATAAATAACACTGTTTTTTGAAGAAGCTGTTTTCAAGTCACTTCAATCATCTGTTTTCACAGGTTGCTAGAAGGAAGTTCTTACAAGGGCTCAACACAGTTAAGCCTGTCAGGTAAACTCTAAGGGTCAGATCCTATTCCACTCTGTTCATGTCCCTGAATGTCTATTTATTTTCTAGCATGCTTCCATCTTAGCTTTAAGATTAAATCACTAAAACAATGAGAAACTGTACTAACAGTTTTTCAGAAACTTGTGCAGAGCGGAACATGACTGCATTTAGGCACGTAAATCTATTTAGGTGCCTAATAGCTGGAATATAATCTAGCCCCAAGTATATCTGATAAACAAGGTACATCTCACCCTGAGATGCATCAAAGATTGGAAAAAAATCTGGGTTCCTCTCTGAGAAAGGTGAAGGTAACAAGACCTTTTCCCAAAGATGTCATCTGAAAGGAGCTAAAATGATCTAATTCACGGTTTAACCAGCAACTGTAACATCTGGGTCACAGTGCTCCTGCCTATTCTTCAGTAAGAGAGAGCTAGCACTCCCAGAGTGATGTCAATAGGGGTAGGGCCACATGTTCAGTTTAACACTTAACAGGCTAAAATTACACATTACATTTAGACCAATGCTTAATCTGTGGAAGGTAAGTTTAAAGGTATGGTCTAAGTGTAACATGCAATTTCATCCTTACTAAGTGCACTTAAAACTCAAGCAGCTATATGTTCAAACCATTTAACACCTGTTAAGTACCATCTTAGCATTGCAAAGTTGTTCCCTTTCAGGCAAGAATTATCTTTTAATACATCTTAACTTTAATAGCTCACTACTTCACCATGATTGTAATTGTTACAAGTGAACTTTTGACATCAGCCTAGCTTTAATACATTCCAGTACATTTGCAACTGTTGCAGGTGACAAGGCCACCAGTTAGCCATCATTGCTTGAACACCCAACAAGAGTCAGAGCCAGTACTATTTAAAGCAGGCCCGTGAGCAACCAAGGTAGTCAGGGCTAACTTTATGGAAAATGGCCCCCTGAGCAAACTTGTATTGTGGTAACTTCCATCCCCAACCCCAGGTCAGTGGTGCTGCTGCAGGCAGAGGCAGAGGCAGGGGCACAGGGCACAGTCTGTTGGGGAGGCACAGTGGCATAGTATGCCAGGCAGGCAGGCACTGCTGCAGCTGTATAAGAGCAAGGCAGGTGGACGGGAGCAGCTACTACCTTGCTCACACGTTTGCGGCCCTGCTTCTTCTGAGCAGTGGTTGGAGGTGGGGGGTGGACTGGGCTGGGAACTGCTTCTCCTGCCTGGGGTTGGGATCAACTGGGGCAGGGCAGGGCAGGGCAGGGCAGGGGGAGAGTGATGCTGTGAGCATGGGCTGCTGACATGTGAGCGCATGGTTTGTGGTGCCCCCCTGACCATGGTGCCCTCTGCCCTCTGAGGAGGACCATGGCACCTTGGGCAGTTGCCCACATCATCCACACATAACGTTGGTTCTGAAGGCAATGAACCATTTATACCCACATTGCTACACAGGCAACAAATCATAATAAGAAAAATGTAAAACAAAGCACCACAAAGTTAGTTCAGCTATTTTCTCTCTTGCCCTCTCAGGCCAATACCCTTCTTTTCAGGCCCTTTTTCCCCATTGTTCCCTTGTTTCGTGCTAATCTCCCTCCTTTCCTTGAGCTGCCAGGGCAACAGGGTGTCATTTAGCAAGGGTTGTTTGCCAAGTCCACCTGAGATGCCAACAGGCTATTCATTTCTTTGTTTTTGGAGGTGCATCTTGTCTGATCTGGCATGATCCTACTAAAGACACTAGAAACCCTTCTTTCCCCATGTACAAGTTAGTCAGGGAAACAGAGGCATGTAATATTGCAATATGGCCACACTTCAACCATCAGTATTACAACAAATACATAGTCTTTCACACTAGGCAACAGGAAATGCTGAAAAGAAGAGAGAAGCTTAATATCTCCATAACTTCCCTTCACATCCATGAATGCTTTCCTGGGGCTAGGTCACAAAGGCTAAGTTGGTCTTACACAAAACACAGCCAAAGAGAGAAGCCTCTCAAACTCTCCTTATCAGGTAACCCAGTACTTAGAGCTCTCATTGAGGATTTGGGGGACTTAAACCTAAGTCCCTCATTTGTAAGACTTGGAAAAAGGATTTAAACTCATCTTTTTCACCTCCCAGGGAAGCACCCTAACTACTGGCACATAATATATTCTGAGGTGGGAGTCTCTCAGGCTTAGTCTCTACTGTCCAAGCTGTTGCAGTCTATATAAACAGTAATTGTTTCGAGAAGAGACTGGAACATAACACTTCCATACCTGCTATTGAGTGCGAAAACCACTCAGCTATTGAGTCCTCCTCCCTCCCAATACACACACTTTCATTCCTGCAACGTAAAGATGTAATTCTTTAAACAGGATAGAACATCTTCAGTAGCAGACACACTTCAAAACACTCTATTTGGTCAGGTCTCTTCCCAGGGACATAGGCAAGATACACATTCATATCCTTTTTCCAAATCATATAGATGGAGCATCTGAGGCTGTGATTCTCACATCCTGCATGAATACTCTAAGCAACAGCCTTTGGGGAAAGTGAGGAGCAGCTGGATTTATTTATTTATGCTGGATTTTTTATGAGGTTTGATCCAATAGGAATATTCTGAAACTGCTTTCCAGATTGGGACCCAAAAATGAGACAGACACAAGTCCCTTGTTAGTGAACTTTCTAGAGCTTAGGCATTGTTAAGATTTGAGTTACTGAGCTCATAGTCAATGGCAGAACTACTGGTATAGCTTTGCTGTTGGAAACTTAGGCACCAAAGTGACTTTAGGCATTGACAAGTTTAGGCAGGAACTGAATGTGGAGTTTTTGATCATCTTAATATTGGATTTGGGTGCGTAATGTAGCAGTTAGGTCCCTAAGTCTCTTTGCAGAGTGACTTGGCTAAAATTGCATAGAAAGTCTATAACAAAGCAGGGGCTGAATCCAAGATCCCAGACTCTCAGGATATGGCATTAATTGCATTCTTTCTTTCAAATACTCAGTGAATACCTTCAGTTGATAAATAACCACATACAAGTTTCATCTTATACCTAGGACTCATGTGAGATTTAATTGCATAATATATCAATGTCTAAAGTCTTTGAGTTTTTATTTAAATTTATATAATCCTGTATAATCAAAGAACCTTTCATTTCCTGCTCTAATAAAACAAATATCTGGTGATTTTTAACTTTTAGTGTGCAATGTATATTCTATATACTTTCTGCAGCCCAGACTCTGGAAGTGTTTAATGTTTCTCAAACATTACAAAACAATGGACTGATTCATTCTTTATGTATTATTTATTCATTTATTTGATTTATATGCTGCCCTTCCCAACACAGACACAGGGCAGCTTACAGCAGGAGAATAGATAACTTATAAAACCAGGAAATTGGTGCTAGAACAGGAGAAAACACAAAGCACTAAACAATATCCCAGTCTAGATTTGTTTGCTAAGTGCCCAAATAGGAAGGTCTTACAGCACTTCGAACAGATGTCCAGGATTGGGCTCTGACAGGTGTCAAGAGGTAGTGAATTACAGAATTGAGGGATGACTACTGAGAATGACTTCCCATGCATTTTTTTTTTTTTGCCTAATGGCCTTGGTGCATTGATGGCACTTGCAAAAGATTGCTCACTTTAGGGATCTTGATGGGGCATAAGGGCATAGGGTGGTCTTTTAGTTATATAGAACTCAAACTCTTTAGGGTAGGGGTGCTCAACCCCTGGCCCACAGGTCAGATCTGGCCCTTGTAGCTTTGTGATCCGGCCTACGGGACTCCTTAAAAGTGTGAAATTTGGTGGTGGTGGGGCAGGGATGCAGTGGCAATTCATGCTGCTACCACTCCTCCACCATCAAATTTCTAAGCCTTGTGGGCCTAATGACATGATGTTCTTTCCTGGGATTCCACCTGTACACACAGATGGTTGGTGACAGGGCCTCATCAGGCATGGATAGAGCTGGAGTGGTAGGATTGGATCCTGCTCATGAGGGGTGGCTTGGTCTGATCTGGAGTGCATGGGGCTGGGGACGGGGCAAGAGACCTGTTCAATAATGCAAGGGGCAGTTTGGCCCAATCTGGAGAATGCAGAGGGGCAACAGGGCCCAATCCTGAAAGCACAGGGCTCACCCCTATAATAAAACTAATAGAGAGTCCTCATTTCTAACTATTCATATTAATAATGTAGTTGCCATTAGAGTGTGCCCAATGTCACGCTCATGCCTGAGACTGAGAGCCTGCATGTTTTGCTTCAGATACCCTAGAGGACAGCCAAAAAATAACTTAACAGAATTTTTTCAAAATTTGGGGAATAGAAAGTAAGAGTGAGTAATGGGATACGTGTTATATGCTGACACTCCCCTGGTACAAACTAGCATAGTGCGTAGTCTTATTCATTCCTATACTTCTATTATTATGACACTGGTTCTTTCTCTATGTTATTTCAAATTGACAATCTGCCTATGACCTTTGCTCTCCCATAATATTGATCAACGTAACTTTTTAAATAGAAATTTGACTATGATGAAGAAATAAATGCCCAGTGAATTTCTATTTATATGATGGCATCAGAAACACAAACAACTTCTGTTCTAAAGCTGCTCACCACAGTGAGAAAGTAAAGTAATTTTTTGTATTTCTATCTGTTATCTCATTAAAGAGAGCTCACATGGTGAAAAATACAGACTCACTAGAATCACATAACTTTCTGAGCAATTCACAAGACACAAGCAAGTAGCAATGAAGAGTTAATGAATTATGCAAACATATATTACTAATGCATTCTGTAACATGCCTTTGCATAAGTTATTAAAGAATATCATTCCATCCAGGACTTATTTTATTATTATGAATTAAGCATTTTTGAAAATCTTTCTTTTAAGATTTACCATTTCATTTGTAGCTATATTCTATAAGGGTGAAATACACAATTGTACATAAGGTTTGCACAATGCATTATACATAATTTACCCAGTTAATATATGGGCTAGTGGTGTACAGAATTTTGCCTGAGCCCTCTGTACTGAGATAAATTTAACCTTGTATTATTGTATTTAGGCGCATCAGCAATAGGCAAATAAATATTTGATTTTTTTCCTCATGTGGCTAAAACTTAGTTCAAATTCCTTTAAACGTCAGAAGGTAGGTACTGGGAAAGGGGAGTCATAGAATCATAGAATCATAGAAGTAGGGTGGGAAGGGACCTTGTAGATCTTCAAGTCCGACCGCTGCCTGGGCAGGAGGGAAACTGGGCTCAAGGGACCCCATCCAGGTAGGCATCAAGCCGCTTCTTAAAGACCCCCAGGGTAGGAGCCAGCACCACTTCCCTTGGAAGTTGGTTCCAGATCCTAGCTGCTCTAACTGTGAAGTAGTTCCTACGGATGTCTAATCTGAACCTACTCTCCAACAACTTGTGGCCGTTATTCCTTGTTATCCTGGGGGGCGCTAGGGGAAACACGGTCTCCCCCAAACCCTTCTGGTCCCCCCTAGTGAGTTTATAGACAGTCACAAGGTCCCCCCTCAGCCTTCTCTTGTGAAGGTTGAACAGGTTCAGGTCCCGTAGCCTCTCATTGTAGGGTCTGCCCTGCTGTCCCCGGATCATGCAGGTGGCCCTCCTCTGGACCCTCTCAATGTTGTCCACATCTCTCTTGAAGTGGGGTGCCCAGAACTGGACACAGTACTCCAGCTGTGGCCTGACCAGTGTTGCGGAGAGGGGGAGGATCACCTCCTTGGCCCTACTTGAGATGCACCTGTGGATGCACGATAGGGTCCGGTTAGCCCTGCCAACCATGACCTCGCATTGTCGGCCCATGTTCATCTTGGAGTCAATGATAACTCCAAGATCCCTTTCTGCCTCCATGCTCTCAAGAAGGGAGTTTCCCATCTTATAAGTGTGTTGCCGGTTACTACTGCCCAAGTGCAGCAGCCTGCACTTGTCCGTATTGAAACGCATCCTGTTTTTGTTAACCCACCCTTGCAACCTATCCAGGTCTTTCTGCAGTCTTTCCCTCCCTACTAGCGTGCCCACCTTACCCCAAATTTTGGTATCGTCAGCAAATTTGAACAGGTTGCTTTTCACCCCATTGTCCAAATCGCTGATAAAGAAATTGGATGGTGCGGGCCCAAGGACTGAGCCCTGGGGGACTCTGCTGCCCACTTCTCCTGAGGTCGAATATGACCCATCCACCACCACCCTCTGAGTACAACCCTTCAGCCAATTACAATCCATCTGACCGTGTAGGCATCGATGCCACCGTTGCCTAGCTTTTTAATGAGGATGGGGTGGGAGACAGTGTCAAAGGCCTTGCTGAAGTCCAGAAATCCTGGATCCTAGTTTCTGCTGCTGGGGTTATTTCTATTTTTAACCAATGACTGTAAAGAAGATAAACAGACCTGGACCTCGGGGATCAAAAGCCAAGACTCCCCAATACTTGGGCTACCTTTTCACTGGGATACAGAGGACTGTTCCCTGTTTCTTGCTTTTTTTCTGGCCTCAGTTATGTTGCACTCTTAATTGCCCTGCAGCCCAGCTTCAAGCAGAGGTGTGGAGTGGACCACTACTCATACTTTTTTTTTCTGGTGGCGAGGACCCATTCTAGGTAGACAACACTGTTGGTAACCTCTAAGGCAGCAACAGTTTTCAAAGTTTTTGAGCTAAGCCTCCTGTGAGTTACAGTGTTGTTCTCCCCCTCTCTGTCCCAGCCCCCCCCACCCCAGAAACAGTGCAGCTAGGCACAGGGTGCCCTAATCCTAGTTGCCACTGGGGCTCAGCTTGGCAGGGTGGGCCCCACTTGCTTTGGGTGCAGCACCTCCTGCCTTGGCCCTGCTGCAGATCTAGGCTGCAGTGTGCACCCATTGGGCCAGGCTCCCGGATGCATAGCAGCCTGCTGGCAGAGCCTGCCCACTGCTCTAAGACTATGCTTTAGACTGAAGACAATGTTGTTGCTAACCTCCTTGTTCAGAGTGGTGTCTCATCTATGTGCTCAAGATTCCAAGATAAGAGAGGTGCCTAATGTGGATCCTATGCAGTGAGGTGGAATAGAAGTTCAGAAATACCCCTGTGCCTAACATTTCCTATTAGCTGTTTTCTCAGCACCAACATGCTCTGGATTGTCTTTCAGAAGGCATAAAAATCCTAGGCCCTGTCACTTTGGATCATCCTTCTGGGGCATGGCACCTACATTTTAAGCGCTGTGACACTAGTGGAGAAGCATCTACCAAATCAATTTAGGTCTGGTTGTTTGTGACTTAGCCAAGGTAAGTAGTCATGACAGACAAGGGAATTGAACCCAGGTCTCACGTTAGTACTACAAGCCTCAGGAGAATATTTTCTCTGATCTCCTGCCTAAAAAGGAAAAAACCAGAAGGGCGGTATGTCTTAAAGGTGTAAAGCATTCAATACTAGAAAAAAAGAGATTTTGGTTGGGAACCATGAACATATGTGCAATGTTCCAAAGCATCTTTCGAAATCAGCACTGGTCAGAAGAAATCAGAATCTTCCTCTGCTGAAATCACCTCTAAGGAGTGGTTAACCAGTTGGACCGCCCCTCCCCCGCCTCGACATAACTAATATGAATGTAGATGCCAGTGTACTTACCCTAAGAGAGATAAGACAAAATGGACTAAAATGCTAGCAGTTAATGGACCTTACTTAACTCTTTATTTTGTGTCAAATTTAAATTATTGTTGTAGCCCAGTTTTCTTTATGTCTATTTGAAATCAGTGCCTGGAAGAAGATCGTATAGTAATAGATAATGCTAAGCAAGAATGAGGTGTTACTGGTGAAAAAAGTGGTTCCTCTACAGTATTTTCGCTATCTAGAGGAACTACTGGAGAATTTTTACATCAGTCCCACAGTCTTGGACTTAGTAGGATTCAGTTACTTTCTATTGAACTGAGACTGGACTCAATCCATGTGTTAATATGTGCGATCTAAAGGTTAAAATTAATTGGGAGCAAGGGAAAGCAAGGTATCCTTCTTCTACTAAATGTGGACTGAGAATTCCTACTCCTACAAATTACTTCTACCTCTGTAGAAATTCATGTTGATAACCAAATCTACACACTCTGGAAAAGCTCCCACTGTTAGAAAATGGAGAGGTCTAGCTAGGCAACAGAAGACCCACTCCCTCAGCTCATGCATTCTTTGAACTGGCTCCTCAGGAAACTGAAATCCAGTGGTCCCAAACTAGTTGTTCGGATCCCAAGTAGTTTTGCAGCAGTCACAAGTTAAATTGCAAGCCTATCCATCACAGAGCCCTGGATTCTTCCAAATCTTCAATTACCCTGCAATAGATGGGGTTTAGAGACTTCCTGTTTCTCATCTGCCCCTTGGTAACTGGCATTATGCCCTCAGTTACCTTGTGGTGACATAAGCCAGGGCAGTTTAGTCCTGTTTCTTTCAGGGATATGCTGTCCTGATTCACAATGAGGTAATTGCAGGCCTGGGACAGATACTGCTGTTGGTCAAGATTAGTTTGTAAGTGACAGTGTAGCAGGAAAAAGCTGGGAAACTACCACTTTAATTCAAGATCTATGTTTTCACATTTAGAACCTTGACCTTCCTGCATGTCAACTGGTAGGTGGCAGTTCCACTGGAAAAGAAGACGTATTAAGAGGAGACTGTCCTAGTATATTGAATGCACTTCAACACAAAAAAAGATAAAAAGGACCTTCATGTCCGCTTAATGAAAAAATCACCTCTTCATCCTGGCTGTCTCATAATAAACACCTCTAGATTTTCTGGATATCCACACCCTACCCAACCAATCAAGTTTTTTTTTCTCTACAGAATGAGAAGGAAGAAAAGGAAGTGCTATAGTGGTATATTTATTTTAAAGTAATTAAGACAGGGGTCAAAGATGATGGTGATGAGGACCATATAAACCAGGGTGGGCAAAATGGCAGATCCGGCCAGCAACCGGATTCCATTTCCCAGCAGCCTCTGTCCGCATCACTGGGGCCGATTTTCATGGAGACCCCAGCAGCGTCTGCGCCATTTCAGTGCAGGGCCAGGGTTTTCATGGAGAGTGGCCCCAGCAGTACTGGCAGGTCACTCAGACGGGTGGAGAGCTGCTCTGGGGCCAGGGCTGGTATTTTGCAGCAGTGACAGCATGGTCCAGAGCTGAGGCAGAGCCACAATTGGCTGTTTGCACATTCCTGCCCTAAGCAAATGTGGGGAGAACTGAGAACAAATTACTTTTGTTAGGGGAGGCAGAGAACATGGAAAAGGTGGGAAATGAGATGATGCAAGCTGTTCTCATAAGGCTGAACACATTTCAATTATTCATCTGGAGTGAATCTTTATAAACTATAGCAGTGATGAACTAATTACTGAAATGGCTATATAGAAAAACTGAAAATTTTATCTTGCCATGATAAGCTAAGGCTTCAGCAAGCTCAGCAAGTCTTGTACTGTTCTTGGCATTAAAGTAGTATTTTCTCCCTTCTTGTGCTATTATTGCTTTGGCAAATTAGAGAGCACAGAGTTTATTTTCATTTTTATGCAAGCCTTTCTAAATGTTTCTTCCTGTTTGAAAATCCATTTTCAGTAAGCTCTGCATAGGTATCTTTACTCTTGGATACTGATGGAGGGAGATTATTACTGCTGTTCCGGCTTGGAGAATACAAAGGAACAAATGCTAACCCTTCCTTTTATCAAACTGAGTCCAGAACAACTTTTATTTTCTTTCAAAAACACATTTTTTGTAAATGTCCCAATCTGCATCACCAGCAACAATATTGCTAATTAAATTTTTGTTTTTCAGAATGCCTATACATGCAGCTGTAGCTGTCCTTTCTATAAACCAGTCTCAGTAATATTTTTTTCCCTTGGAACAAGTGCTTTGATTACAGAGTTGTCCACTGCAATCAGGCTGCAGAAGCAATTTCTCTCTCCATCTCTCCATCATATTTAAACCTTTTTTTAAAATTAATTGTTTAATAACCAACTGACTTCAATAGGACTACTTATGTGCATATGGATTAGTTCTGTGAGTGAAAGCTTGCAAGAATAGTTGTTTAACTGGCACAATCTCATAACTGTAGCATAGATGAGAAACCAATCTGGTGTTGGGGAAATGGTAGAAGGAAAGAAAGAACTTAATACTGACAGCAAGAAATACATCTATTCTTAACTTTTCGTAAAAAATAAAACAGGTTCTAGAATGGTACATTAATATACCCAGGCCTTAACCCAGCTGCCAGGATCTCATAGAATTGATATGCTAAATCCTTGACTGAACTAAAATGGATTTTGTTCACTGAATTCAAGGAGCCTTACTGATTTACACTAGTTGAGGATCTGGCTAACCTCTAAAAAAAGTTTGAAGGTTCCATTCAGCCCTGAGCTTGGAACAATTCTGCATTTAACAGAGATGTCTCTTAATAAATATCCATTTAAACTTCATTCATGAAACATGCTGGCACAAATAAATGGTTGTCCAAGAGAAATGGCTAATTGCATATATGGTTATATATGGAGATGTAAATGTACATCAGGAGTGGATATATTTTTCAGGAAAACTTTGTTACAGTCCTTTAAGATAAGGTTCACCTTTTTGAGCATGGCACAAACCTTTATTTAAGTTGTACCCAGTAAAGCTGAGGGTATCATCTTGCTAAGATCATACATGCCCATGTTTGAAAGTTTAGTCTCCATATACTTCACTTCTACGTGAGACTCCTGATTTTAGCTTATGTGTAATTAAAATCTATTGATGTGTAATACTAAATGAACACCAAATATCACATGACAGAGCCATTGACTGTGGACTGTTATAACATTTCCAAATCAGAGGCATAGCAAGACAGCGAGGTATGTGGGACAGCTGCAAATGGAGGCAGCTGAAAATTCTGGCTGCCACCATGCTGTCAGCATGATTGTGTGGCTGTGGAAGCAGCTGCTATTTTTGGCCCATCCCTCTAAGTCAGTGTCCAGAGTTGCTGTCCTTGTTGCCCTGCCTCAGTTACGTTCATCATAGAATCACTGAATATAGAAAATTAGGGTTAGAAGGGACCTCAGGAGGTCATTTAGTTCAGTGGCTCTCAACCTTTTTTGTACCAGGACCCATCTGTAAACAGAAATGGCTAGTCCTGACCCAGTGCCCCTCACTCCTGACTTCCACGCTGGAACTCTGCCAGCTTGCAAGGGGAAAGCCACAGTTTCCCATATGTTTCTCTTTTAAAGAAGAATCCATGTGTAAAGTTTGTTCACAACCCTTTCATATATTTTTTGTGACCCACTTTTGGGTCAGGACCCATGGGTTGAGAAATGCTGCACTAACCCCCTGCTCAAAGCAGGACCACCCCGAACTAGATCATCCCAGCTAAGGTTTTGTCTAGCCTGGTCTTAAAAGCCTCTAAGGATGGAGATTCCACCACCTCTCTGTGTAACCTGTTCCAGTGCCTTAGTACCCGCCTAGTGAGAAAGTCAATAACCTTTCCCTAGAAGTCATGTGCCCCAGTCCCCTAATCATTTTACTTACCATTCTATGGTCTCTCTCCAATTTGGCTACATCTTTTCTGTAGTGAGGGGCCCAAAACTGGACACAGTACTCCAGATGTGGCCTCACCAGTGCTGAATAAAGGGGAAGAATCACTTCCCTCAATCTGTTGGCAACCCTCTTACTAATACAGCCCAGTATACCATTAGCCTTTTCACAGCAAGGGCACATTGTTGGATCATATTCAGCTTATTGTCCACTGTAACCCCAACATCCTTTTGGTAGAGCTGCTGCTTAGCTAGTCATTTCCCAGCCTGTTCTGGTGCATGAGGTTGTTCTGTCCTAAGTGTAGGACTTTGCACTTATCTTTATTGAACCTTATGAGATGTCTTTTGGTTCAATCCTCCAATTTATCAATGTCTCTTTGAATCCTAGCCCTACTCTCCTGCAGATCTACACCTTCCTCCAGTTTGGTGTCATCTGCAAACTTGCTGACAATGCACTCCATCCCATCTTCCAGGTCATTAATGACAATATTGAACAAAACTAGCCTCAGGACCAACCCGTGGAGCACTCCATTTGATACTAGCTGCCAACTGGACATTGAGCCATTGGCTACTACCCTCTGAGCCCAAGGATGCAGACAGTTCTCTATCCACCTTACAGTCCATTCCTCCAACCCAGACCTTCTTAGCTTGCTTGCAAGAATGTTGTGGGAGACCATATCAAAAGCCTTGCCAAAGTCAAGGTATATCCCACATCCACAGAGTCAGTCATCTTATCATACAAGGCAATCTGGTTGGTCAGGCATGACTTGCCCTTTGTGAATCCATGCTGACTTTTCCTATTCACCTGCTTCTCCTCCAAGTGTTTATAAATATATTCCTTGAGGATCTGCTCTATTATTTTTCCAGAGAGTAAGGTGAGGTCTGTAGGTCCCTGGATCCTCCTTCTTCCGTTTCTTAAAGATGGGCACTATATTTACCCTTTTCCAATCATCTGGGATCTCTCCCAATCACCACGAGTTTTCAAAGATAATGGTCAGAGGCTCTGCGCTCACATCGGCCAATTCCCTTAACACCCTCATGTCCAGCCCCATGGATTTGTACACATCCAAATTTTCTAAATAGTCTCTAACCTGTACTGTTTTATATCATCTTGATTCAGTCAGGTAACTCTGGTCGTATATCTCCTATAGGCAAATTTTCCCTGCTAGTTGGTTCAAATTTTTTAAATTTCCAAATTTTAATGAAAAGTTCTTCAAAATATTAGTGACTTCATTCTTCCATGACTGACTTTTAAAATTTCAATTTCAAATTCAAAATGTCAATGAAAATATTCACCAAAAATTACAACACAGTCACTGAAGTTCTCCTGAATTTTTCTATCAGCTCAATGTTTGTTAATTTATTTATCATGAGCATGTGAGCTACCTAATGTCACCATTTTATTTTGGAAAGCCCAACCAGCCTTGACAGATTGAAAAATATTTATAATACAATGATATACATGTAGGAGCCAGTGCAAATTTTATGAACGCTCCTCAGATATTCATCTATCACCTTAATTCTGTAGACACTCTGTATGTTATTCTTTTCCCCCAACCCACACTATTCTACATTTAATTACATTGTACTATCTCAAAGTGGCAATATTGAATAGTAATTTTAAGCCTTTAAATTCCTTTGAACAGTAGTAATCTGATTAATTGACTTAAAACTTTTAACAGAATTTATCACAAAACAAGTTTGCACTTTAAGATTCATAGGAATTCAAAGACAAGAAGTCCAATTAATAATACAGAGAGAACTAGAAGGCTGTATGAGAACTAGAAGGCTGTTATAATGGGAGATGAAAATGGAAGTCTAATAGAAATCAAGAGAGGAGTGAAACAAGGCTGTAGAATGTCACTGACTTTATTCAATATCTACCGTGAGGGTTTAATGGAATTAATCAAAGAAACAGAAGGTGATATTAAGATAAATGGCAAATGGATCAACAACATTTTCTATGTGGATGACATGCTACTACTGAATGATTCAGGAAAAAAAAATGATGAAATTAGTGAAGATTTGGTGAAGAACAATGTCTACAGCTGAATATAGACAAGGTAAAAATCATGGAGGTGTGCAATTATCTGGGAAAAGCATGCACTATTCAAGTAAATGGTATAATTATACAGCAAGTAAGGAATTATTGCTACCTAGGAACAATCATCACAAAGGAACAAAGATGTGATGGTGAAATCAGTCTCAGAGTAGCAGGAGCAAGAGACATTCTACTAACAAACAAACCACCAAACAAATTCCCTGCCACAAAACTTATAAGATTTCAACACATTTCCTGTTCCACACTAGGATGAAATGGGTAACTTTTGAAGGTTTTCATGGAGAAGCAGAGACAGGCACCACTAACAATACTCAATAACCTAATGATCAGCTCACTCGCCTGAGGCATGGGAAAACAACTGAGCAAGAACTTGAACCTAGGTAAGTGCCCTGAGTATTGGCCTATTGACTATCTTGGTTTCTCCTTTTTCTCTTTCTTTTTAATCAGCCATTCCAACCTGGACTTGAGAAATCTTTCACAATATATATTTTTTTAAATGCTACTTTCCAATGAAAAGTTTTCATTTTGATAAGTTGGCATTTTCCAGAAAAAAAATTGTCAACAAATTCCCAACCATCTCTAAACAAACTAAACCTTACTGTCTGTGATAGTCATGTCATTTTTTGTGTTCATAAACAAAGTGTATTATTGATTGATACATTTTGGATTAAGCATTCTGATGACTGAGAGTTTCTACAATTATAGCAGCAATTAGAATTTCTTGTTGGAGTTATGCAGTTAAATATTACACAACATTTTATCATGTCAAAGTGGTTCAAGCTCATATATATTACACAAAACAATCAATGAAAGAAGTCAATTGGGAGCTCTGTTCTTTGTCAGGAACAAAAAAGCTGAACAACGGCAACGTTCAGCACAATATAAACAGCAAGGCATAGAAACAGTCTCTGAATAACCTTGTAGAATTAGGAGACTGGGAAAACTTGCAAAAACAATGCAATCAGTGAAGGTCAAGGAAGTAAGTCTGAAGTACTTGTACACAGGTCAGTTGGCGTAAAATGTTTAGATTCATAGAATCATACAAAATTAGGGTTGAAAGGGACCCCAGGAGGTCATCTAGTCCAACCCCCTGCTCAATATGGGACCAGCCCCAACAATATGATCCCAGCCAAAGCTTTGTCTAGCTGGGTTTTCAAAATCCCCAAGGATGAAGCTTCTACCACCTCTCTGGGTAACTTGTTCCAGTGTTTTGCTACTCACCTAGTGAGAAAATTCTTCCTCATGTCTAACCTAAACTTCCCTTGCTGCAACTTAACACCATTGCTCCTTGTTCTGTCATCTGTCATCACTGAGAATAGCCTAGCTCCATCCTCTTTTGAACTCACCTTCAGGTAGCTGAAGACTGCTATTAAGTCTCCTCTCAGTCTCCTCTTCTCTAGATTAAATAAGCCCAGTTCCCCCAGTCTTTCCTCATAAATCATGTCCCTCAGCCCCCTCAATATTTTTGTTGCCCTTCACTGGATTGTCTCCAAATTGTCCACATCCTTTCTGTAGTGGGGGCCCCTAAACTGTTCTGAACAAAGTACTCCAGATGTGGCCTCACCAGCGCTGAATAGAGGAGAATAATAACTTCCCTTGGCCTACTGGCAACACACCTATCAATGCGGCCCAGTATGCCATTAGTCTTCTTGGCAACTAGGACACACTGTTGACTCATATTCAGCTTATTGTCCACTGTAACACCTAGGTCCTTTTCTGCAAAGCTGCTGCCCAGCCAGTCAGCCCCCAGCCTGTATTGGTGCATGGGATTGTTCTGTCCTAAGTGCAGGACTTTGCACTTGTCCTTGTTAAACCTCATGAGATACCTTTTGGCCCAATCCTCCAATTTGTCTAGGTCACTCTGAATCCTAGCCCTGCCCTACAGTGCATCTGCTACTCCCCCCAGCTTGGTATCATCTGCAAACTTGCTGAAGGTGCACTCTATGCCAGCTTCCAAGTCATTGATGAAGATGTTAAACAAAACTGGCCCCAGGACCAACCCCTGGGGGACTCCACTTGATACTGGCTGCCAGCATCAAACCACTGATTACTACTCTTGGAGCCTGACGCTCCAACCAATTTTCTATCCACCTTACAGTCCATTCATCCAGCCCACACTTTCTTAGCTTGCCAGTGAGAATTTTGTGGGACACTATATAAAAAACCTTGCTAAAATAAAGATACACAACATCCACCAGTCTCCCTGCATTCACAGAGCCAGTCACCTCATCATAGACATAGAAAGCAATCAGGTTCATCAAGCATGACTTGCCTTTGGTACATCCATGCCAACTGTTCCTAATCACCCTTTTCTCCTCCAAGTGCTTAGAAATGGATTCCTTGAGGATCTATTCCATGATTTTTCTAGGGACTGAGATGAGGCTGACTGGTCTGTAGTTCCCTGGGTCCTCCTTTTTCCTTTTCTTAAATATAGGAACTATGTTTGCCCTTTTCCAGTCATCTGGGACCTCTCCCAATCACCATGAGTTTCCAGAGATGACAGTCAATGGCTCTGCAATCACATCAGCCAACTTCTTCAGCACTCTCAGGTGCATCCCATCTGGTCCCTTGCACTTGTATATGTCCAGCTTTTCTAAATAGTCCCTAGCCTGTTCTTTTACCACTGTTGGCTTCTCACCTCTTCCCGAAACTGTGCCGATCAGTGCAGTTGTTTGGGAGCTGACCTTGCCTGTGAAGACTGAAGTGAAAAAGGCATTGAGTACTTTAGCCTTTCCTGAATCCTCTGTCATAAGGTTGCCTCCCCCATTCAGTAAGGGACCCACACTTTCCCTGATCCTCCTCTTGCTACTGACATATGTGTAGAAACTCTTGTTACCTTTCACATCCTTTGCTAGCTTCAACTCCAGTTGTGCTCTGGCCTTCCTGACTTCATCCCTGTGTATCCGAGCAGTGGTCTTATACTCTTCCCTATTTATTTGTCCAAGGTTCCACTTCTTATAAGATTCCTTTTTGTGATTTAATTTACTGAAGAGTTCCCTGCTAAGCTAGTCTTGTCTTCTGCCATACTTTCTAGTCTTCCTGCACACCTGGATGGTTTGTTCCTGCACTCTCAGTAAGGCTTCTTTAAAGTACAGCCAGCTCTCCTAGATTCCCCTCCCCCTCCAACTGGCTACCCAGGGGATCCTGCCCATGAATTCCCTGAGCGAGTCAGTCTGCTTTTCTGAAGTCCAGGGTCCTTACTCTGCTGCTCTCCATCCTTCCTTTCTTCAGGATCCTGAACTCTTGGTCACTGCTGCCCAAGTTGCCATCCATTCTCAAAACCATCTGGGTCAAACTACTGGGAGTGGTTTAAAGTACAGACCACCAAACCAGGGGGAGAAGCTCAATCTGGAGTTCTCTCGAGAACTGCCAGAGGCTTTGCACGCATGGTACACGGTCATCATGGGTGATTTCAATTACCCAGACATCTCTTGGGAGGAACAATCGGCTAAGTTAGATCAGTTGCTTTGCTTTGCTTCCTGTGCTGTATCAAAGAGCTTTACCTGACTCAGGAAGCGCATGGGCCAACCATAGGTAACATTCTCCTTGATTTGGTCTTGGCCAAAGGCAATGATTTGGTGAGTGACTTGAATGTAGAGGGTAGCCTGGGTGATGGCAACTATGAAACCATCATGTTTACTGTCCATCACAAGACAGGCCAATCAACTAGCAGGGTTTAAGTTTTGGACTTCAAAAAAGGGAATTTCAACAGGCTCAGGGCAATAGTAGGGGAAGTGCTGCAGGATCAGGGACTGAAGGTGAAAGGAGTGCATGAAGAGTGGTCGTTCCCCAAGGACACAGTCTTTGAAGCACAAAGGAAGTCCATTCCCATGTGGAAGAAATGGCTGGTGAGCCCTCAGAGGGCTGGTGATCCCTCTTGGCTTAATAAGGATATCATGGTCCTCTTGAAAAAGAAGAAAGAGGCATACAAATAATGGAAACTTTGGACAGTCCCCCAGGAGGACTGTACAACAATAGTACACACTTGTAGGGAGCAGATTAGAAAGGCTAAGGCAGCAACTGAATTTAAATTAGCAACAGAAATCAAGGACAACAAGAAGTCCTTCTTTAGGTATGTAGGGAACAGGAAGAAAACAAATGGAAGCATGGGGCCATTGCTTAATGACCCAGGACAGCTGGTTACTGACACTCAGGAGAAAACTGAACTCCCGAATGACTACTTTGCCTCAGTATTTCACCAGACTAAGGGTAAAATCATACTAGATAAGGTTCAGAATGGGCATGGTGGGAATGACCATCTTCCTACTGTTGATGTTGAGCTGGTGCATGATCAGCTAGAAAAGTTAGACATTTATAAGTCAGCAGGACCAGATGAACTTCATCCAAGAGTGCTGAAGGAGCTGGCCGAAGTCACTGCAGGACCTCTGGTGAAACTCTTCCAAAACTCGTGGCAATCAGGGGAGGTCCTTAAAGACTGGAAGAGGGCCAATGTTGTGTTTATCTTCAAGAAGGGAAGGAGAGAGGACCCAAACAACTATAGGCCAATTAGCCTAACTTCTATCCCATGGAAAATCCTGAAAAAATTCATCAAGGAATCTGTGTGTGATACACTTGCAGAAGGTAGGATTCCAAATGACAGTCAGCATGGCTTATTGCAGGCAGGTCTTGTCTTACCAATCTCATTGCCTTCTATGACCAGGTAACCTGCCACCTGGATAAGAGAAAGGAGGTTGACATTGTATACCTAGACTTCCAAAAGGCCTTTGATCTGGTATCCCATTATGTTCTCATGGGAAAATTGGAGGATTGTGGGATTAATTGCTCGACAGTTAGGGATAGGAAGCTGGCTGTGGGGTAGGACCCAGAGAGTTCTAATGAATGGATCTGTGTCATCCTGGAGATAAGTGGCCACTGGTGTCCCTCAGGGGGTCCATGCTTGGTCCAGTGCTTTTCAACATATTTATCAATGATTTGGATGTGGGGGTGAAGAGTTCACTGGTCAAGTTTGTGGACGACACCAAATTATGGGGGAGAATGGTCACACTTGAAAATAGGCTGCAGATACAAATGGACCTAGATAGTCTGGCAAATTGGGCAGATCGGAACCAGATGAAGTTCAACATTGAGAAGTGTAAAGTGCTCCATCTGGGGATGAACAATCCCCAACATACTTACAGGCTTGGTAGTGCCAAACTGATTAGCACCATGACTGAAAGGGACCTAGACATAATAATTGACCATAGTATGAACATGAGCTCTCAGTGCGATACTGTAGGCAGAAGGGCTAACAATTCTCTGGCATACATCAACCGATGCATCTCAAGCAAAACCAAGGAAGTTTTCTGGGTGCTGCACTTCAACAAGGATGTGGGAAAGCTTGAGAGAGTCCAGAGAAGAACCAGCCATATGATCAGAGACTTGCAAGGCAAGCAGTATGAGGAAAGGCTGAGTGACTTGGGTCTCTTCAGCCTAAAAAAAGAGAAGGATGAGAGGGGACTTGGTAGCAGCATACCGCTGTATCAGGGGAATATACATCAAGAGCTTGGTAAACAACTGTTCACCAGGACACCCTTGAGGAAAACCAGGAGTAATGGCCACAAACTCTTGGAAGACCATTTCAGGCTTAACACTAGAAAAAACTTCTTCACAGTTAGAGCATCCAGACTGTGAAATAAACTCCCTCCAGAGGTGGTGCAATCACCTACCCTGGAAATCTTCAAGAGGAGATGGGACAGTCACGTTGCTGGGGTCACCTGACCCCAGTAGTCTTTCCTGCCTAATGCAGGGTGGCTGGTCCCGATGATGTTGTGAGGTCCTTTCCAGCCCCTTACAATCTATGAATCTATGATTTCCCTACCAATTCTTCCCAGTTTGTGAGCAGCAAATCAAGAAGAGCATGGCCTCTAGTTGGCTACTCCAGCACTTGTACCAGGAATTTGTCCCTAATACTCTCCAAAAACTTCCTAGATTGTCTGTGCACTGCTGTATTGCCCTCCCAGAAGATGTCCATGTGAACCAAAGCCTGTGATTGGGAAACTTCCATTAGCAGTTTGAAGACAGCCTTATTCAACTTTTATAATACTAAGGCAAGAGCTGAGACAAGAATGTGGGCATGTACAGATGTGATGCTTACTGAATAGTAGCCTAATAAGACTGTGCAGTAGTGTGGTGGTTAAAAACCATGCTAGTAGCCTCCTGTCTAGTGTTATTAGATTAATGCACAGTAAGTGTCACTGAAAAACTGTGCTGGCACTAGTGCGCAGTAACTCTAGTAACTTTATTAAGCAAGTACTAAACTAATGCACAGTATCTAAGGTGTATTAATGAATGTGTAGACATGTCTTGTGTCAAGATAATGAAGACTGTGAAAGTACAAGTAATCAAGGTGTTTTCATGAACACCAGATCAAAGACTTATGTATATATCAAATGAGCAAAATTGAATTTCATCTTCTCCCAAGGAAGGGGCCATAATCTTTGTCCCAAAGGATTACATGTTGTCAACTAATATTTACAAATGCAGCATTTGCAGAATATTGAACATCAAGTTAATTTAGTGTACTGTAAGGGCTTATCTAGATAGGGACCCAGTCTTCCATGAAAAGCCCCATGCAGTACATGTTTCCCATGTGGACTATCCCCTAAACAGAAGCAATGGAGCTTCTTCTCTGTGGTTCAGGCAGTTAGTTAGTAGGGTTGGAAATTGTCTGTTAATTTATGCACAGTCTTTAAAAAAAAAAACCCTAAAAATGCTTGTCTATTAATTCTGTAAAAATGGAGCCATAAGTTAAAAGAAAAAAGCAATCAAAAGCTTGATTGAAGATCCCTAGTCAGAAAGAAGCCAGAGGCAAGCATCGATAGACAGACAGAGCAGAGCAGTACCACCTGGTGTCTGAGCATGAGTGTAGCACCTGAAGGAACGTTCTGTCAGGGCTTTGTAGCCTACAGGAGCCTCCATGGCAACCTTAATTTGATTTAGCCTATTTCACATCTATTGACTATTTTGATTCTATACAATTTATACTCCGTAAAGCTACTCCTTTGATGCTTTGTGGTGACTCACTGTTGCTGCATGCATCCTCTACAACATCTGTGAGACCGGGGGGAGGTTTTCCATGAAGCCTGGGCAGAGGAGGCAAGGCGTGCAGACCAGGCATAACAGGTCATGCATATGTGGTGCAGGGATGGAGGAAAGAGCAAATCCCCTGCTAATGTTACGGGCACCAGCCCTGCACAGAGGCAGGCAGCCTGGATTCATAAAGCCGTGACTGACTATTTCCTCATCCTTGAGAACTGAGAGCCCTAACCAGATGAGAAAGGCCAGAGGGGTCTCTGGCAGGGTGGACAGATGGAAGGAGTGATGGATGCACATAGCCACTTCCTGTTGGGTTAGAAATGGCATTTAAAGGGCTGTTTTTTAGGAATTGGCTTATAGGCATATAATATATATACGCATTAGAATGCTTCAGGATGGGCCACCAGGGATTGATTGATTTCTAAGTGTCTGGGTCACATAGTCACACAGCCTTGAAAGCAGACAGGCTGTCTAACACAACAAGGCCAACAAGGACATATAGTCTGGAAAACGGTTGGGGAACTGGGGACATGTACTACACTGTTTCATAACATGAGATAAAAGTGGCGCCAACTAACAAGGCCCCAGAGCTGGAGGGCCTGAGTCCTGGTTTTGGGGAAACAGACCAAATTAGGAGAGGGCCCAGAAATCTATGTGGACATGTAACCACAGAGAGAGACCAATCAGTGATAGACATGGATCAAGAGTCATCAGGAGGGAAGGAGAATACAAAAGCAGAGACTTGAAAGTAACAAAGGGTCCCTCCCTGGTCCCTCCTCCACCCAGATCTCTCCTCCTCCTCCCTGAGAAGGTCCCTGTCCTGTAACCAAATTTGCCTATTACTTTGGGGTGTGCTCATTTAAGGGATACGTTTCTAGGGTCTTGGTAATTCTGCCAATGTGCTGCTTGTGTTACTTGTGTTACTATACAGAACTGTCTCTCTCCCTTCTGCAAGTCCTCACCCCCCATGGAGCTATCTTGCAGGACTCAGTCTCAATGGGGCTGGGTTCCTTCAGTCACCAAATCAGTCATACACACAAACACACACAAATTAACATGACACGCCTGACCTGGCCGGGTTGATCACCATGGACAGGTTGACACCCTCATATGCCAAGAATCAGTTCATCAGAGCAACAATAAACTGCAGTCAGACACAAGCACACAGGTAAACAGAATCCCTCTGAATTCAGCTGGGTGTTCAGCTGACACCCTCATGGGCCAGCATTCAGTTCATAAGGTCACGTCTGAGTCAAACTGGGTCAATCAGCCTATACAAGCTGATTCCCTTATGTGTTTCAAACTCAGCACATCCCAATCTTTGGCCTCTTGATGAGTAGACCCCACAGTATTTTTGGGCTTCACAGGGATCTTTAGCTTAGGTAAAAGAAGCATTGCTGCAGAGCATGTGAGGAAGGAGAAGTAGAGAAGGAAAAATGTACCCAGTTACTACCAGTTTGACTATACAAGTTATTTATTGCTAAGTATATGAAATATATAATGGTACTAATAGGAATAGCCATGCAAAGGGAAAACAAACACAAAAAATTACAATACTACCCTGGTTTCACTAAGTATTTGGGGAAACTTAGCTCAAGCTTAACTAATACAGTTCAGGTTCAGAAATTTATGCCTAGAGAGAAAAGAGAGAGAGCACGCTGGGATCTCACCAGTCCAAGGTACTCGAGTCTCAAAGCTGACAGATAAAATTCCTAGTGCAGTTCTTGAAGGGAGACAATCTGTTCTTCCAGTGTCCCAAGAACAACAGGGGATGGTATCAGCACACGATTTTTTTCTTGAAGCACCCACGCTGCTGCTTTTTACAGATTTTTATACCCTCGGTTCAGCTGCTTCAAAGCACCCTCAGTAGTGTAAATCATTGTCTTTTCTCGTGACAAGGAGTTATCTGGTTTGTAACATCTCAAGAAATTGATTTATAATCAGGAAACACATAAGGTTAGGGAGTACCCAGACACTTGGGAGCCAGCTTGAAATTCCTATGGATAGCAGGTATACTGATGGGATATCGCATGGTTTCTTCAGAAACAGTAGATAGTTTGCAGCATCAGGATTTTGGATTTTTACTTGTTGTGAACAAACCTAAGCTTGACTTTTCCAGATCTTACTATAGTCTTTTAACAGACTTAAGGCAATTATTGGAGTGTTCATAACCTTTGGGAAGGAGGACTTCCACCAGTCGTCCTGGGAAAAGTATGACAACACCTGTGATTAAGGCTCCAACAGGCTGGACGCTGTGATGAACCCTTAACCATTGTTCAAACATTGCCCATACCCACTCTGACTTGGCCTCTTGCCTCAGCATTCCCTAACCCGGCAACCGAGTTTTAGTCAATCAAGTTTAAATAGACCTCCCATAGTGGGACCGGGGAATGTACGGCCCAAGATGCCTATTAAACTTAGAGGTGTGTGTGTGTCTGGGGCGGAAAAGTCCTTTGTAAATCCAGGTTAGAACTGGTCTGATAAATGCTGAGGCTGGGTGTGTGTGAACATGGGTTGATTAGCATTTGGAGCACAGATTCCCCATCATGCAGTGCTCCCCTGCTTCTCTGGTCCCAGAATTCACTGCAGTCTCTGCTTCAGTCTTTCTGTTCTCCATCTCTCATGTAAATGAATGGTCATCTGGTTCCATCTCAGATGCAAATGAGACCTAGGGCAGTTGTTTCACTCTTGTCACCCTTATCTTAATCAGTTTCATTTATGTAGAGGAGGGGAGGGAAAGGGAATTCTTTGTGAGTCAGACAGACTGCATTCTGTGCCAGGGTTGCCCGAGAACACAGAGCTGAGACGTAACAGTCCCTGTCCCCCTCCCTCAGGAAGGGTCCCTGAGACCACCATGGACAGAGAGCACACCACCAGCTCATCTCATCCACCCCACTGAAGTGGAGGTGTGGGCCTCAGTATCCCACCTACAGGCTGCTGACATGCTGACATCTGACACCTAAGAGAGAGCCTCAGAGTGAAGACTGTCCTGGCCAGATGTACTTTTACTCTGATGACAGCCCTAGGATTTGGGAGATATATAGTATTGCTTGATTGTTTGTATTGCTTCTTTTCTGTTATCACTAAATATGCCTATTATCGAACGAAGAGGTTGTGGCCGGTTTGAGGATGGGTCCCCGGAACAAGGCCTCTGGGTCCTAAATCCAGAACCAACACTTTAACTTGGAACTTTCTAGCAATGATTCTGGCAATGCCCTACGCCCCAGCCTGAAAGTTGCTCATATCCTCTATTGCTTGGCCAGAACAGCTGAGAGCAGACCAAGTGCTAGCTCGCCTTCCTGCAAGGAAGGGGTAGTGAAGGGCTGCAAAGGAAGCTGGGATGCCAGAGGACAGTGATCTAACTTGAATCAAGAATTGTCTCTTCTGTTAGAACAGTAGAGGGCAAACAAGCATACTTACTTAGATAATGCATAATGGATTAACTAGAAACATTATCAGAGCCTCCAGTGCACAACAGCCATCTTTGTGAAGAATGAATAGATACTTGTAATACTATTAGCATCTATTTTCAAAAGCAAGTTTAGCAGCCATATACAATACTTTAATGTGTGTATTTTGTAGTTGATACTACAAGATAAAGTGTTCTGTGAAGAGTTACATCTATTATCAGGCCTTTCTGAAAGAGGGATGATAAACGAGTATGTGATGATTATACTGAGAGAAACTTTACTGTTACAGAAGCACAACACTTAGTAGAATATTATTAATGATGATTAAGTCTACTGCACCTGTAAATCAAATAGTATTTACAAAAAACATATTTTAATGTCAATTTGATATGTTAACTTTGAGAAAAATATTAGAAAGCCTGATAGTAAAATGTTCTATTTCTTCTGCTTTCTTTTTACCAGGATACATTTTGAAGGCAATCATTTTGAGGTAAAAAATAGGAATTGGGAAGGCAACATTGTCCAGTGCTTATATTTTGACTACATTAAGTACAATTTAATTAGTTTCTATGTTCAGGTGACTTCATAAATATATAATGAAATGCAACAGCAGTTGTAGTAGCACAACACTCAGCAGCAAAGATTATAGTCAAGGTTAATTTATTTAGCTTTATATTTTTATTGCAGGACTGGCATTCCAGGCACTTTATGCACAGTAAAACCTGGATATTCAATAATCAAATCAAATCAGATTTGTAGTATATCTGTTAAACTGGTCATGCAACTGTTTATAGTTATCAAGAGATCATAGTATAACAACTTTCTATATTTTAGGGGATGGTCCATCACTTTTCCAAACACCTATAGAGAAAAAAAATTACAGCAAAAGAGATCAGTAAATTCTAAGGTTGGTCTCATAAGAATGACCTTTTTCTAACCTCTTTCCATTCAAAGCAAAAGGAGTCTAGCTTGTGATTCTTTGCTTATCACATCCACAGCAGTGTAACTCAAAGCATTCAGGGACAAACATTTAAAAGTATTTAGCTACCTAAAGATGCAGATAAACACTTAGTATTATTTTCAAAAGTGCCTTGGGCTGTCATTCACATTTTATTTCAATGGGAGTTACTGTATCTGGACACTTTTGAAAATCTCCCATACATAGTTACCTCTTAAAATATCCTGATCTTTAGTGTGTAGAATTACTTCCATTTAATTATGCTGTCAGTTAAACTTTTCCATTCTGCTTGGAAATTTCTGGCTTTCAGTCTCTGGCAACTATAGCAAAATGTGATACAAATGTTTTGAAGAAAGTGAAGGACCATGCCCTTGTTATAGAAAAAGACAAAACCCCTCACAGCCTGTGCTGCTCTTATCTAGAGATAAAATTTCTTTCTTTCCCCAAATTTGGTGATCAGTAGAGTATGACTCTGAGCATATGAGCAAGATACCTTAGTCATGAAACTCTGTGTTTTATAAGTCCAGGCAGACCATCGACACACCCAGTAAAAACCAGTAAGCTGTGGCCAAATGCTTCAGAGGAAGGTGACCTCCTCCCCACAGAGACCAGTAGTATTCAGGAGGGAGAAAGATACTTTCTGGCCTCAAGTGGTGACCAACAAATATCTCAAGGTATGAGATTACCCTTCCAAACTCCAAGATCCCATACCCAAAATGATAGACCACAAACACATGACACTTGAACACAACTCCATTTTATCATATAATCCTTTCCATAAACTTATCTAGATCAGGTTTTTTATCTTTGCTATTTGACTCAGAAGACCATTCCAAAAATCCATGCCATTCATAGTTAGAAATCTTTTTCTAATTTTCAATCTAAATTTTTCTGAAGCTTAGTTTGTACCCTTCCTTTTCCTAATATTGTGATAGCAAGCATCCAAGGGTTCCTTCTACCTCAGATATGGTCATTCTATTTTCATGCTCTCATTGCCATGTGGTAGGCCATCAATATCTGCTGTTACGTATTCATCCTTATTGGAGAGTTAGACAAAGTATTTATTCAGTTTCAGGGCCAGGCCTGGGTAGTACTGTATCTGTACACAGTCTTCAGTGTATAATAGCCTCACTTCTTCCCTCCTGGTTTGTTTTTTATTTATATGACCATAGAAGCTGTACTTATTATTTCTAACATTCTTCATATAGTAGTACTTAACTAAACCTTCAGTCATTCTTACATTATTCATGTATTCTTTGACCAGGAAAAGCTATTCTTCATTGCTGGCTGGTCTCATTTTCAATTGCTTGTATTTCCCTTGCTTATTTGTAATAGCTTGTTTGAAGTGCTTGTTCATCCATATAGGTCTATAGACCTTTCCTAACCATTTCTCTCTCTTGCTTGGTATGCAAACTCTTGATGCTATTTGTAATTTTGTCTCAAAATAGGTTTTTTGTGGCGTCCACATCCAGATCTCTTTGCTCTCTTATCCAATCAACCTCCTTAACTAATTTTAAGTAATTTACTGGGCAAGCTACCCAGTCCCACTGATATCATACAGTTTCTTATGCATTTCTCCCTGTGCCTTCACATACACTTGTGTAGCACTTTGTAATATGCTATGCTATATTGCCTGTGCCAAATATACAGCCTCAGTGAAAGTAATTACTCCAAATACTCTAGATTTGTTATGCCAACAGAGAGTAATAGTGAAATTTTGCTCACAAAAAATGTAGCACAGAAGTGTGACATAGTTTCATAGTTAATTTGATCATCCCTTGAATTGCACTGAAAGATTTTACTAGTTGAAATAAATGGCATGTAGTATGCTGTGCTGCACTATGAGTCGAATTCGGCTATCTTCATGCATATAAAGTAGTACTTTAGTCCTTAATCCCCCCCATTTGGCTCTCTAGTGCCCAGAAAAAAGACGTATTTGTGATCATGGGGAAGGATGGGAAGAGAGGAAAGGTTAAAAGCATAGTCAAATTTCTTGCACAGTTCCAATAATATTTGTTATAGAGACAAAATTGTAAGTGACTCATGAACATCTGGACTTGGAGAAGCCCACAAATATGCATGGGCATCTCAAAAAATACATTTAAAGTACCTACCTCTCTACTAGGGAGTCTACTTCTGGACTGTAAGTAATGATGGAATAAGAAAGAGACTGGGACTTTTCATCTATAAAGTGGTAGAAGTAATATCTGGTGAAATATATCATAATTATTGCCACTCCACTGTATAAAATATTCTCTAGTTAAGTTCTGTGTGATATAGAAATAGATTTTTTTCTATCAATTTTACCTTCAAGGACTTCACTAAAGTAAAATTAATCAACCTGTCTAAGAAAGAACGAGGATACAGAATGAGTTATGACTAGAATTAAGGTGTGTATACACATGCTCACACACAACAAAAGAATGAGCAAGCCAGATGTATGCATGCGTATGGAGGAAGTACCCAGCAAAATATGGCAGGGATCTGAGGCAGACTTCATTTTGTTTAACATCTTTGTTAATAATCTGAAAGTATGAATAACCACCGCATTAATCCCATTTGCCAATGGTACTTAATTTGGACATACCAGGAAAGCCAAAGAGAAGACAGAAAAAGCACAAAAAGGCAAGGTCAGCATCAGGTAGGTGATACAAGGACCTCCAGTGTAGATTAGAGATGCTTGTGGATCATACTGGGGTTACCCTATATTGTCTCTATTAATTAGATCACTAGTGTGTTATTTGTGGTCTTTTTCAGACAAGCCAGAGTAAGCTTTCAGGAACAGGTCAGACTATTATTACAATAAATTAATATAACATGGAGACAACTCTATCATGCTACTATTTGGAGTGCTGTTCCTGACCAACTACTGGCAGCCACTTCTATCAAACTAATATGGTTACATTACTACAAGCTTTTTAAGGGGTTAGTATCCTTACAGCTGGGAATAATCTTTTATCTTTGGCGAGCCCTGCTGCCCCAGTGATTGGCTTACAACCTGAAACCCTCCAACCATTTGTTGTCTCATCTGTGATTTTAGTGTGTTTCTAGGGATACATGGAAAAGTTACGCTTAGGGCACATCTGCACATTGCCCTATGGTGACATTGTAACTGAACCAAAAGGAAGTACTAAAGCATGGCACAGTAATCGCCCGTACTGTGCCATACACATGGTGCATAGTTATTTTTAGCAGCTACTTTGCCATTGCAGTGTAGTATAATGGGGAAGTGCACTGCTATGGCGAAGTAGCTGCTGGTCATGTGTAGACACACGTGGATTCTACATCGCCACAGTGCATTGCTATGGCAACGCAGCATCACATGTTGACGTGCTCTTAGAGGAGTCTACCTAGGATTAGGAACTGTACGTATGTTCAGGGAATTTAGATTGGGCAAAAAATGGCTGTCCAAATCTAGCTTAGTTTAGCTAAGGAGATGCAGTACATCATTCGGGCTAACTCATGTCTGATGTAACAGAACCTGTGAACACATGTACATAGGCCCGAGGCTAGGAAAATCTAGCTGTTCCCCAAGTCCAGCCCCAGGACTGCATTCTTCCTAACTCCACAACTGTGATCAGGCTATTTTTAACCCTCTGAGCCTCTCCATCTGGATGGACTACACTCCAGCCAAGGACCCACCAATGCCCCTGCAGAACTTCTAGCCTGCCCTGATTCCACCGACCCACCCTCCCAGAGCTGCCAACCCCTCCCCCACAGTGAACCTGATAGCCGCACCCCACCCCCCAACCCACCAACCCCAATCCACTGCAATTTATTTAGATCACATTTCCAGAATAGCTATCAGCACCAGCAAACATGTTCACATGCAGGGAAAGTGAAAAGAGGAGACAGAATCTTCAAAGTCCTAAAGCCTTATCAGAAACCACCAGGTAAACCTATCTAAACTTTGGAGAAGTTAGATGAAAGTTAGATTAGTTAATTAAAAATGGAGTAATAATTCTTAAAATGTAATTTAACTAATGTAATTTTTTTCTGTTTGCAAATCATCCAAGAGCAGTTTCTTATTTTATCAAATTTAATTTATTGCTTGATTTGATTAATTTATTTGCTGAATAATTTATGAAAATAATTCATGGTTGGTAGATTGCAAAAGTAATTCATTGGAATTATTTAATATTCAAAATTCTAGCTGTCTAGCTTAGTTTTAATTGGAAGCATAAGACCTTAGGTGTTTCTGGTTTTTGTTTAAATGACTAAGTTTTAGGAGCAAGCCAAAGGCAGGAATATGAAATTGTTTTGTTTACATTTTCTTCAATATTATCCTGAAGTTTGCATCTCTCAGAATTGTTTCTCCTACTGAATTCAGTAACTTCAGTATTGGTATAAGGCAGACTCAAAATGGGATCAATCAAAAATCAAAGCCTTGGGACTTTTTAATATTATTTACCCACTTATGTTAGAATGAGAATCATACTAAAAATGTAGGCTAATATTTCTGAATTGCATTTGAATAAATGCAAAACATTCAGAGAAAGTAGTGAATGCTTCCATTAAACCTGCACTGAAGATATCCAAGAACATATTAATGAGGGAGATTGATAAAATGTCCTTGTCATTAAAAGACATAACTTTCTATTTTTAATTTTTATGCTTCTATGATTAAGTGATAGACAGTAATGTAGAACACAGCCATGTTTTTGTACCAGACAGGCAACTTTGAAATTTGAATTGGCTTGACTTCTTTTCACAGCCAAACAAACTGTCATTTAGCTGCAAAATTATTTCTCATACTTAACCACAGTTGCGCATAATCCCACTACAATGTCTGTAACCTCTTAGTTAATTGCCTACTGCACTGTCATTACATATGTCAGAAAACTTGCAAGGCTGAAACAGTTCAGAATTTAATGGAACTCAAATGGTATTACTGTTATTTTGATTTTTCATAATATTTTATGACAAGGTCACTGACTTTGCACGCTGTCTAAAATCTACTTTTCAACATACATTTTTCAAAATGAAAACCAACTGCTGCTCACCTGACAGCCACATTAAGGCCTCATCTGCACATGTCACAATACTGTCACCATCTTAGAGGTTTACTCAGATTTCCAGCTTTATCTCTGACAATTTACAATCTAGCAGTAACCTTATTAAAGAATCTTTGATATTTTTAACCTTTCCAAGGATATAGCCAGAAAAAGTAGCACTCTCCTTTCTTGGGGTTCCCCAAAACACACACAGCTTGAGGGTCAGGGACATTTCCTTTTTTAAGAGTCAGGAAATGTTTGTGTCAAATTCATTCTAATATAACGGGTATGTGGAAGCCACATACGAAGCCTAAGTAACTTACACATACAATTACATTTCTTAAAATTTCTTGATGACCAGGAAATCTCAGTCACTCAGAGATCTTCCATCTTCTATCTTGTCTAAATCTACAGTGTCCAAATCTACAGTGCAATAGCTGTTCATCTGTCTACTATATTTTTGGCTCTTGGCCTACTTGCCAGGCTATACAATATTCATGATTGTAATCAACTGGCTTAAAGGGGCAAGGGCATAAAATATTAACTGAATATTGTATATTTCCCATTCCTAATCACTAGAAAAAAAGAAAATAATTAATATTAATTTCACTGTTACAATGTAAAATAATTTTGTCTTCCTTATTTTGTCCCCTTGTCACCTTCTTAGCTGTAAAACTTAGAGATGTAAATAAGTGAGCATGCAATTGAAGCATGTAAAATGAAAATATGAAGCAAATACTTTATTTTTATCACCCTTGTATACTCTAACAATTAGAGGAGAATTAAAAATAACATGTTTTAAAATGAACTGATTAGGAATTTAGGAATCCAGAGTTAGAGGACAACATCTTTGTGTTAGAGCTTGTTGAATAATATTCAAATAAATTATTTGACTTTTAGAAAATATTTTAAATAATCAAACCAGATTTATTTTTCCCTCCATTTAATTGCCAGCCAACTGTTGGATAATAAGTATATTTGTAAAATATTATTAAAGTGGTTTCTGATGGACAATGCCATGACCCAGAAAGTACAGAATCTAGCTAAAAAGGAAGCCATTTTTAGTTACAGGTAATGATGTACATACACACAAGCACATATGTATGCATGCATGCACATACAACCACAAATACACACACACACTTATAAAAGAATATTTTTAAGATAAAAAAGTTGGAAAATTTCAGCAAATTAGGAAATGCTTGCATTAAGGTTGCCTGTTCCACATTAAATTGGCTCCATTTTGCATGTGCAATGAAATACAGCTTTTAATTACATTACATATTATTTTTTCCTCTAGACCTCTGCTTCAGCCAATGTATGTGCTGGAGGTATTCAATTAATGATCATCTATTCAGTGTTTGTTTTATTCTCACTGTTCGGTGTGTGGCCCTAGGCTTTATTCAGTACATTCTATGCTGTAAATTATTAATTACATCTTGGGCTCTTCTATTGGACCTATCACTAGTGTCTGAGTGTTTCACAAGTATTAATTTATCTTCACAAGGCCCATGTAAGGTGAAGAGATTATATCATCTTTAGTTTACTGAAAGAGAGTGGAGACAGAGACATTGAGGTTAAAAATATCTACTAATTTTGGTGCCAACGTTGTAGATGTAGGGCCCGATTTTTCAGAAAACGAAATGTCATATAACACCTCATATATATTTATAGCTCCCAGTGACTTCAGCTACACTCAGCACTAAGTATTCAGTACTTTTGCAAATCATACCTCAGGGTCTCAAGTCAGGTGTGCAGAAAATGAGGACCACACAGTTCACTATATAACTTTGAAATATTTGATTTAAGGGTATAAGCAGACATAACAATTATATTAATTCCACCGATACTGATATAAGCTCTTACAATGTAGCTATTAAGTCTGCATGATTCTTTAGTGTTTCATTTAGGGTTAAAGTCATTTTGCTAATGTGCATCACTAAAGAATCATGCAGATGTAACAGTTATAACAAGTGATGCATGTACCTGAGCATAATCCACTTTAACCTTTTTAAAGTGGTTAAAAGGTATGTTTGTCCAAATCCTAAATGATATGTCTAGCATGTTTTTGGAATGAGAAACTTTTTGGAAGAGGTCAGAATGGAATCCTTCTCCAGAGCAGCATTTAACCTAGATCTGTATGAATAACAGATTTTGCTTTAGCGCCCAAGCAAAAAAAAATGAAGATAATAATTTTGCTCTGGTGGCCAAAAAATGTAGACTTGGAAAGAGGTGGACAGATGTTAACCAAAACATGTCATTTTTACCTTATACAATCCCTGCGTAAACATTTTGTTAATATAAGTACATTGTGCCTGGGCCCAGCCCTGCCTGGACAGCTTACCATGGCCCCTGGGCACTCATGCACGGCCAACCTCTGATTTGAGGCTGGGCAGCGCAGAGCCCCTGGTACAGAGCGTTTTCTCTCTGCAATGTTGCAAACACACAAAAAGCTTCTCTCTCTTGCCTATGCAGGGCCAACGTCTGGATGCAGGGGAGAGGATGCAGGGCCCTGTAGGAGTGCCACATCAGGGTCATTGCCACCTGCTGCTGGAGCTGCTCTTTCACTCTTAGTCTCTTATTCCAGTTTTGTTCTCCTTTCCTACTAAGTCTCATTTTCCTTGCACGGGCAGTCTTAGGTTCCCTTCCTAGGCTTGCTGCACATCTTAATCCTACCTCAGCTCCCAGGTCTTTTTCCTTCCCATGCTAAGCCCCAGTTTTCTTGCCAAGACTCTTGACCCTCACTGCTTCTCTCTGGTCTTCTGGCTACAGAGCATTTCTTAGATCCTTAGATACTTGTGCCATCTCTGTGTTCCCCCACTGGGTCACAGTCCCAATTTCCCTCCTTAGGCTCATTAGTCTGTTTCATACTCTCCACTATTCTTACCATAACTCTTTCCCTGACCCAAGGGCCTCATTTTATGTCTCCTTCAATGATATATATCATAATTCCTCTTCTTTCCTTACCCCTTCAACTCCAGACTCCTTACCCAATCTGTCTCAGTTCAAAAACATGGAGCAGGCTAGGTTTCTCTATGGGAATAGCACAAATGCAATCTGGACAATGATCAGAGCCAAGAAAATCTTAAATATGCCAAGCAAAGACAATGTCATCAGAGATTAACTGTTAAACTGAAGAAATTGTTTCTGAGCAAGTTTGAACTTAAATTTGCAAAGGCTTATAACTTGGCCAGTTTTGCACAGATTTTTACAGGATGTCAAAACATAGCACACATGTAGACCTATTAAATTTCAGTGACCACTACTTACTTAGAGTGAAATTCACCTTCTGTTTTGCATAGATTTTTACAGGATGTCAAAACATAGCACACATGTAGACCTATTAAATTTCAGTGACCACTACTTACTTAGAGTGAAATTCACCCTTCTGAAATTCACCCTTCACCAAAGATATATGATTCAAAAGTGGAGGTCACAAGAATTTTTCTGACATGGGCAAAATAATGTATTTTTCTGTAGCCTTATATACAGCAATGATGAATTGTTTTGTTTGAAAGTAGCCTAAGCCAGACACACTGCATGAAACTCTCACTTCAAATGGCTATAGTTTAGAGAAGTGAAATGCAACTGAAAGCACAGTTTTAAAATGAGAAATAAGATTATGCTAATGGACAGGTCCATTTAAAATAAGCAGGAAATCAGAGTTCAAACTAGTTGAAATAGGAATCTTTGTTCTAGAGAGCATGTGCTACTTGATTTCAACACATGGTAGAAAAAAGGGCTCACAATGCAACATTACTAAATACAAGAAAGCAGAGGATTAAGATATTTGAGCATTAAACTATAAATCAGCTCTTTCCTTGACACAGAATCAGCTGTGCTAGGATGTATCCCAGTACAGCGGATCCCCTTCATTGGGTGACAAGTTTGTCACCCGTTGTCCCTCAGAGGGGGCCCCTGATGCTCCCAGGGCTTCAGAGGCGCAATCCTGTAGAACAACTGCAAACAGGGGAACTGACTCAGGGCATACCTTTGCAAATAAGGGAACCCCAAGTTCCCCCGTTTGTAGACGTGCACCTCAAGGCTCTCCCATTTGCAGAGGTGTACCTCAAGTCATGGCACAGCAGCACAATACATATGCCTGGGAAATCTCCTGCGGGGAGATTACCAGGCACACCTCTACCAGTGCAAGAACCCAGGCAGGAATTTCTGGGGCTCCAAGGGCCTGATTCTCTGTGCCACTGGAATACCTCTTCTGGGAAATTAATGGTGCACATAGGATCATGCCTCTGAAGCCCTGAGAACATTTGCTTGGAGTGACTGGAGAATGCAGGCAGTTCCAGGCTCCAAGCAAAAAGACATCTGCCACAAAAAAAGTGCCATGAATTTTTACTACCTATTGTCATGGCTATACTTGTGGACATTTGTGATATAACAAGGGGCACTGAGGTCTGTTTGCCTTGGCTTTACAAAAGCGACATCTGTTTTCAGCCTTAGTGTAATGGAAGGAAGGACCATGGAAATCTATGGACCAAATTAATTACCAATATATATCCTAGAAAACCAATAATGTTTTTGTGAGGATGAACTTGGACACACATCTTTGAATAAAAGACTGGGTTTTATGAAACACCATAATAAAGAGACAAACTATAATGCCAAAGAAAACAACACATGATGCTGAAGCCAAGAGTTGAGTGTTTAAACAAAAAGGATTAAACGTATATAGAGAATAAGTGGATAAGGACAGGATAAAATATGAGAGGCAAATCTGATGCTTGAGGACATGAGTCAATTGCTAATAACTGATAATAGAAAGAAACACCCATTGTAAATGATTTTTAATTTATTTCTTCTTTATGGTGGTTCTGGAAGCTTTCTCTGAAGATTCTGGTATTGGTCCCTAGTGAAGGCAGGGCAATGGACCTGAAGGAACAATGGTTAAACTTTCTGTATTTCAACTGCAAGAACTACTCAAGGTTCAGATGGGGAAAAAAAGCCTTTTGCAACTATTTAAAAAGAAGAAAAACAGAAAAATAGAGTAAATCATTAAATATCTGGGAAGGAGAAGGCAACAAAGAGGCTGACTGTACAATGAGAAAATGCCAGGTAAAAGAAGATGAAAAAATTAAAATTGTGTTTTACGGTAAAATTCCCTTTGACTTCAAGAGGAGGAGGACTGAGTTGGTTCTTAATTGATTAGAGAAATCAAAGAAGGTTGAACTCCACATGATGGTACAATAATTAAACAAAACAAAATGTATTATGATTGTCAGGTTTATCTCCAAGGTATGGTTTATGGACCCAACCCAACTTCTACTGAAGTCAATAAGGACTTCTTCATTGATGTAAAAGGATGATAGATCAGAGCCTATGAAGTAGAATAATTTGCAAAGATATCTTATCTATTATCTGGAGCTCATCTAACCCAAACCCCTGCTCAAAGCATGACTGTCTTCAACTATATCATCCCAGCCAAGGCTTTGTCTAGCTTGGGTAACCTGTTCCAGTGCTTTACTACCCTTCTAGTGAGAGAGTTTTCCCTAATATCTAACCTAAACTTCCTTTGCTTGCTCTTTGTTCTGTTATCTGCCAAAATCTGAGACTATAAAGTAAGGAATAAATCTGTGAAATAAACTAGAAGACCTAAAAGATCTTCCCCATTTTCAGACTTTTATTCTCAGGACAGCACAAAACTTGGGTGAATTGAGCGCTTGGAAACAAACAGTAAAACTACTTTTGAATCCCAAATGTTGCACTTTGGATAATGTATTTATTTTTCCATATTGCCACCCTGACCTCACTTTCAAAGAACTCTATAGGCAAAAATAGGATAGTTAAAAAAAACCCAAAACCTCCTCTTTTTATGTCTTTCTATAAAAATTGGGAAGGAAAACAGATCATTAATCATACATAGATTTTACAATTCATTTTTATGAAGTACCTAAAGAAAAAATGGATAATAGCACTGAAACTAGTCTCAGCAAATAATGTTTGGTGGATTTCTGCCAGCACTTGGTTATGCAAACTTGGGGTATAACAGAAGAATTTATTATGGTGGCGCTCAGCGATACTATTACAGTGAATGGGCTGTTCAGCAGTTCATCATTAAAGCCTTTATTTTTATGGGCATATAATTCAGGGAAAAAAACTGTTTGAGTTAGAACTTGAAAAACAAAGCCCAAGGCTTTGATTGAGCAATACATTTAAACTCATCCTTACTTTCAAGCTTTACCATCCTTGTTCAGCAAGGCACTTAAGCAAGGGGTTAAATACTTTATTGAATGGCATTGGAATTACTCATAAATGAAGCATATGCTTAAATGCTTTGGACTGGGATGAGATTATTTATGTACTTCAGTGTAAGTCTGACTGAAAGTACTTTGCTGAACTGGGGACTTTGCACTTTGCAGGAGGTCACCTGGGTCCTAAAAGTGTAATTAACCAAACAGAGGCAGAGTGCTGCTTAGCCCTTACATAAGCTTTCTTCTACAGAAGGGTGAATTTCACTCTAAGTAAGTAGTGGTCACTTGGTATATTACAAATGTATGACAGGTATGGACAGGAGTGAGATCTGGCTGTCTCAGAAACTGCCAGGAGAATGGGTTCATATCAAATACAAACATCCCACGTCACTTTTTAATTGCTATTTTCAGATCTGAGCTGACACTTTTCTGAAGTTTGGAAAAAGCTCTATTAACTCACCTCCTCCTTCCCCATTATTATAAATATGTTATTTTTTATACTTACAGTATTTGGCCAAATATGGACGCTGCTAAATAACAACAGTGACAATAAAAAATAACAATAATAATAAACTTTTCTAGACTGGAGAACTTTTTTTCTTGTGCAACTTTCAAGCACATATTGCAAGCAGACTCATGGCCTAAGCTGTGCTCAGTGCAAGACTAGGAGGGAAAGGGAACTTAGATGGTCACTGTGGCTGTTCATCACTATCCTTTATTTACTCTCCCAGATCTCAGCCAGTCCAGGGATACACTGTACTTATGATTTCGTAGAAATTAGGGCTGGAAGGGAGCTCATAAGATCATCAGGTCCAGCCCCCTGCCCAAGGGGCAGGAAGTCCACTAGGGTCAAAGGATCCCAGCAGGATAAGCATCCAAATGTTTCTTAATAGTGTGAAGAGTAGATGCTTGCACCACTTCTGGGGGGAGTCTGTTCCAAGTCTTGGGGGCTTGGACAGTAAAGAAGCTTTCCCTTATGTCCTGCCTAAAATGGTCTTGCAGGAGTTTGTGACCATTGGACCTTGTCATCCCTTGGGGTGCTCTGGTGAACCAGAGTTCTCCCACATCCTGATACACACCCCTGATGTACTTATAGGCTGCCACCAAGTCACCCCTGTACTCCTAGCTCAGACAGGAAAAAAAAAATCAGCCTTCCTGGCTGCTGACCGCTTCCCCCTATATATAGACCTGACAGGCAGTTGGGGAACCAAGTATAGCACAGCCACAGCCTCTTTTCACTAGGCACACTTATAAACCAAAGACAGGAGCAGGGGTAGTGGAGGAAATATGAATTTAGTTATGTGAGAATCTAGAGATTGTCATGGAAAAGGCAATCAACTCTGTTCTGCCAAGATTAGAGTAGCCTTGCACTGATGTACTCTAAAGACCAGACAATCTGGCCCAGGATTTTCAGATAAACATTTAGATTTATCCAAGCAAATATTTCAGCATCTTGCTGTTCACTAAGCAGTAATAAATGTTCAAGCCAAAGACTTGTTTCCAGAGGCATAACTGGGAGGTTCTGTGTCCTGGGAGGTGGTAGTCCATAGGGCTGGAGTAGCCTCTGGCACAATGAGCAGCTACAATTTTTGCACCTTACTTGTTAAGTCAGTGACCGGGGGCTGGTGACTCAGTGTCCCCATCCCACCCCAACCATTAGTTACACTACTGCTTGTTTTTTAATTTTGTCATTGAGCCCTTCAGCAAACTGTGTATATTGTATCTTGCCTGCCTCTCTCCCCATTATCTTCTACTTTTTATTTTTCTCTGGATGATTTGAAGATGTGGATTGAAAACAAACGTTTTAAAGTTACATTTCTGTCATTACCAGTGTGAATGTGAGAAGCTATAACATTTCTGTTTGACTAATGGATAATGAAAATAAATTATCTTCAAAACTGTAATATTTGTCTTTATTTAAAATTTAATCCTGACAGTTCTCTGCAGCCATAATTTTGATAGTCTGTCTACTTTGTCTAAAAAACTACATGGTACTGTCTTTTCGATCATCTTCTTCAACCATTATTTCATGTTTCACATTCTCTTCTTTTTATAGAGTCCCTGATTTATGTAAAATGGAGTCTGATAGCAGATGATTCCTTTTTTCAGCTGAAGAAAACTGGATTGCATGACAATCAGGCAAACTCTCAAGTGCTACAAACACCTATTCTTTACAACTGTAAAAACCCAACTTAAAATAAGCACTTTTTTCCTCTCAAAGCAATGTGTGAATTTAAGATTCACACTCCTTGTGGGCCAGGCAGTAGCTATATATGGTACTTTTTATACCTGGTATTTATCATTTTTCCATTTTGTTCTCCTCAAGTAAATGCCAAAAGACTAATATTATTTTAAAATTTCTTTCATGATTTTAATAGCTTTTATTTATCTTTTGTAAAGCTCTGGCTGGATGACAGTGGGGCTATAGTAGTCACTCCATTTTGTGACTTTTTTTTTCATATTCTCTTGTTTTCCCTTTAAGATTCTATTTCAATAAGATACTAAAGGCTAAGTCTAATCATACAAGAGCTCCAATTTGACTTCAGTGGAATTGCTTTCATGTATAACGTTAAGTGAATGCTTAAGTTCCTTGCTGAAATAGGTCCTAATTTGAGTTTCTATTAACATTTACTGCTTACCATTTATTGTTGTGTTTCACATCTAGATGTATGATGTAACGTATTACAGTTTAATCATTATTTAAGAGACTGCACAGACTCTAAGAATATTTAGATTTTAAACTAACTTTCTTAATTATTCATTTCCAGACTTTCCATTTTGGTTTTTAGTGATCTTTCCTTTGTAAATGTAAACTTAACCTAAAAGTAAATGTTTACTTAAAAAAAAAATCCAGTTCCCCACACTTCATTTTTTACTGGAGAGAAATCCCCAAAAGAACAGGAAGACCATTTTAACAAGTGGAAGGCAAAGTCCTGCATAGAAAATGATAACAAATTCTTAAGAAAGTTGATGAAGATTCTTTGTGATTGTATTTTCTGCTTCCATCAAATAAAGCCCTAATTACAGTTTTATGAAAGCAGGATCTGCACACAAACTGGTCATAGTACATTTTTTTGAAAAATCAGTAAAACCAAAGAAAAATGCAAAAGATGCACTGTCTGTTTGGAAACTATGCTGCATTTTGTCAATGGTCATTCAGTACTGGAACTGAATTATATATAGGGAAAGGCATAGGCCAGTAAACAGTGGATCTATGCAGCTAATATCATCTTCCTCAGGAGCTCAGAAATGATAGAAGCACAAGCCTGACTCAGTAATAGAAAACAGTAAAGGTACTTTGGAACTGCAATCTTGTGACTGGACAGACTGGTAGAATCCAAGAAATCAGGCATTCTACTGATTCAGAAGTCCCTGGGGCCATACCTACAAAGGGTCATTAAAAATAAATGCTGGTTCCTGCTTCAGTCTTAAGAATTTAGTCTTCATATAGACTTTTACCTTTTTATTTTTGGAGACTAAATCATAGTTTTTTCATTTATTTGGGTACATGCAGTGTTACCAAGCTGGGTGACACAGCTCCCAGGGACTCTGAGAGCAAGGGGTTTCCCATCCCAACAAACCCTGAGCAGAGGGGGCATATAGCCCTGCACAGGCTGAAGGGCTGCTTACCTTCCCTACAGCCACCCAAGCCAGAGATGCTGGGACACACACAGCTTCTCCAGCTTGTTTTAAAAGCACGCTCTCCCTGTGTGTGGAAGAGCGCACCTCTGATACCATCATAAAAAGTTGTCCGGGGCACCGGCAAGCCCCGGACATTGGCAGTGCTGGAAAAGCAGCACAAGTGTGAGGGAATGTCCCTGCCAACCCAGGAGAAGCCTGCACCTGCAGGCATGAAGCCGGAGAAGCTAGCACAGCCAGCCACAGGGGAAAGCAGGGAGCACCCCCATGTTAGAGCACCAGGAGCCAATCCCCTGAGGGCAATTGGTGGGACCCACCACCGGAGTGAGCCTGCCACTGGACTTCAGATGCATAAGTCCAAGACCCTGGGTGGTGTAACCCAGGGGATTTTTGAGTTTCACTCTTCTTTGTTTTGTGAAAACAAAAGAAGAGAGGGTCATCCCAGGAGATTTTGCCCAGCACAACCCAAGAAAATCTGGTAGGAAGGGCCCATAGTAACAGTCATGCTCCTTTAGAAAGAACACCAGGAATGGACCAGCTTTAGCCAGTCATGCTGGACACTGGCTTAAGGAAGAAGGAGAGTTGCCCCATGCCCTTAGGGGTTTCAGAGACTAAATTATAATTGGGTGGCATCCAACACTGGTCTAAGCCATGGTGGTATTTTGGTTGGTGAGTGGATAGGGTGTAGGGGAGGAGGAGCCCCAAGTCCCTCACTACTGCACCCAGTCATCCCGAGGGAGAAAGACATTCCACCTCCCGAGAAATCTCCCACTCTGTTCTTAAGACCATCAAGTCATGGTGAATGAGTAAGAGAGGGGAATCCACCTTGGACATTGAAGCTTTGAGTACCCATCAGACCCTCTGCAGGCACATGCAACACTGACTTTCACCATTGGTGGTAAGTATTACAGGGCCTTGGCCCCCATCAGATCAATGTCTTTCCCCCCACACAGGGTCTTACTATGAAAAAGCTGGCACCCACTCTCCAACTGTCTTCTGCCTCAGTTGTTCTCACCTGCCATGACTTGATGTTCCTTTTAGGGGAATTGGTTATGCATGGAGGGTTGTACCAGCCCAATATGATGGGGTGAAGGGGACCAGTTTGTGGGGCTCCTCCTCCCCTAAACCCCACCCTTACCACCTCTTAAATTTGTTCTGACCAGGTGCTTCCATATTCTCAACCCCCCTCCCCCCCCAAAAAAACCCCAACCAACCAACCAAACAAACAAAAAAAGGAGCTAGACCCCTTCACTCAACTGGAGTATGTTTACTCCCGGTCCCTTGATTCAATGTCTAACAATCAGAATGTGAAAAAAGAAAGATTTCAGGGGACTGTCCATCTAGTCCTTTCCCCCTCCTCCCAGGTACTAGGCTCATGGGGAGTGGTGGACCTCAGGCCTCAATCAATAAAAATGAAATAGCCAGGAGGTAGATGCCAAGGGAAGAGGAAAATAATACAACAAGAAAGAAAAAAAGAGAAAAACCACTGTTCCTGTAGGGCTGCAAAACCCCAGTCTCTCAACTGTACCAGGGTTGTCCCTCTGGGGGCCTCTTGCAAAACCTTCCCAGCACTGATCCTTCATCTGCTCCATCTGGTTTCATGGGCGTAGCCTCAAGTTTCCATTGCAGTACTTGCTTCAACAGTGGTCCTTCATCCACCAACCCCTTTGCCAGGTGCCTGTGCTCCATGTATGTTTGCAGAGAGGCACTGGCAGAAAAGCATAGGCGACTGGTGGTGGGGGTCCCTCCTCTGACAGGGCCATCCCCCACCGCTGACACTGCCAGCAGCTTCTGCAGGTGCTTGCCAGCTCTGTCTCCACTGTTGACACCACTGGTGGCTTCTGCAGGTGCTTGCCAGCCCCATTCCCAATGCCAACACCACTGCTGGCTTCTGTGGGTGCTTGCCAGCCCTGTCCCCACTGCTGCTGGCTTCTGCAGGTGCTCAACAGCCCTGTTGCCACCACCGCTGCTGGCTTCTGCGGGTGCTCACCAGCTCCATCCCTGCTACCATCGCTGCTGCCAGCTTCTGCAGGTGCTCCCCAGACTCAGGAAGCACCAGTCGTCCATGCAGGAGAGTATCTGTCTTCAGGATAAAGGGGTCTCTCCCAAGCTTCCCCTCTCTGGGGCCAGAAGTACTTGTTTGAGCTTGTTGCCAACCAATCATGAGAAAGCACTCACTCCAAAAGTGCTGTTCACCACTCCATGCTCCTGAGGGTGTTCTTCCCTCTCCCGGGGTAAGTACAAAAGTTTTACACCCCATTCCAGGGCTCACTCTGGCCCCTAAGCTTCCTCTATCACATTCACCTTAATCAAAGATGGGACTAAAATTACATGAGGTAGTATTAAAATAAATCTGAAAGGAAAATATTCCACTTCTTGTGTATTGCAGCATATCATCAAAAGCAGCCAGGCTTCATATTGACTGGAGAATTTAAAATGACTTTAGCATTTCTCCTCTCAAGGTAAATATCCATTCTCAAGACAGATTCAAGAATGAGAATCCAAGGATTGTTGAAGTTGTCTGTAGTTGGGCTGGATATACGCCCAGTGCTCTAACTGGTAAATATGAGACCATTCCATTGGGAAAAGGCTTAATAGTTTCAGGCTGGCTTTCTGTCTTTTTCTAATAGCAAGACCTTTTCCCTGCAAAGAGAATTTGCAACTGCTCCTTCCCCTTGTCTACAATGAAGAGTCCATTTCAGAAGACAAGGCCAAACATAACAAATCTTAATGCTGCAAGTCCCGAGAGTCTAGAGATACCATAAAAAATAAATAAGGCAGTACCATTTTTTCATGTATGATCTTTCTACATGTATATATTTTGCATAAGAAAGATTAAAAATTGACTGATATCGAAACTTAAATCTATTATGCATAAACCAGGTACAGAGTGCACTTTAGTGGGTGCATCTACATGAGATGTTTTCTGCACAGCAGAGTAATTAATCACACAGTAAATATTGTGCATCTACATGTGTGCCCCACTAAGGTGGAGTAAACTGATTTATTCCGCAGTACTTGTAAATGCAAATACTATCCTGCACTGGAGTTTTTCACTTCACAGCACTGCATGTGTAGACACTGCCACAGTTGGCTGGGGCATAAGGGTGCTTTACTGCAGGGGCTGCCTGCCAACTAGTCATGTGCTGGAGCTTTGGCAATGCATAGGGGGTGCACACAGGTGCACATGCACCCCCTGAGATTGGCCTTGTACCCCCTGAGACTGGCTGCTGCTGACACTGCCAGCGGCATCTGCAGGTGGTTACAGCTTGCCACACCCACCACTAACACTGCTGGCAGCATCTGCGGGCAGTTGCCGATTGCCACTCGGTGCTCGCAACCCCCCCCCCCCCCCAAACCTGACCCTGCCCCAGCCGCAGCTGCCTGCAGGCAGTCCCCACTTGGCTCACCCTCACTGGTGACATCACCCTGGCTGCCTGCAGGCAGTCCTTGCTTGCTGCCACTACACCCCCACTGCCGCCACCGCCTGTGGGTGGTTGCTGTGCCCCCCCAGCCTTGGAAGACATGAGGCGTTCATGTGCTGAAGCACCCTCATGCTTCAGCCAGCCCCTCTGCAGCATGTTGAGCTGACGGAAGCAGCCTCGGGCTGGCAGGCTGATCCCCTCTCAGTCCCGCTGTCAGCTGGGGCTGTTCTCACCTGACTCAACATGCTGGGGTCCTGGATGCATGTTCAAACAGGATACCCAGGAACAATAAACTCTGGAGACTATTCATGTGCATTAATTGCATGTGTAGATGTACCCAGTGCTAACTGACCTGTGCTTCCTTCAAATGTACACTTCAGACCTGAACGCTAGAGAGAGAGGGAGAAACCAAAAAAACCCAAACCAAAACAAAAACAAAATAAAATCAAGCAAACAAAACCACTTTCTAAATCATCTGAATTTTTCATCCCTTTACTGGGACACACTGCAAGTTTGACATTACTTTTGTTAGTAGTTAAACTCAAGAGCACAACACCAATTTCATAGATTTTTAAAGAGTCATCAATATTATTCTGAACTGACCTGTTGGTAGAGGACTAGTCTTGGCTGAATCACCAAGGGAAATCAACTGATACAGTTATGGGTCTACCACACCACAGACGTGAGCTGCTTGTTCATAAACTAAAAGCTGAAATACAATGGTATATTCTAGTCTTCAACTCTTTGCTGTTGTAAGCATTGACACTGGAAGCACTATCAGGTAAAACAGCAGCACTTGTCAGAATTGCATATAAACCTTAATAAACAATATTAGATGCCAACTATAACAACTTGTCCTGCTCCTTGCCACTGAACAACCCCTCCCCGCCCCCTCAAGTTCAGCAGAGGTACTAGAAGCTACAGATTTTGGAATAAGTAACCTCCTTAAATTACTAGCTTTTTAAGCCTCTCAAGCTATTTCTTAGATTTGTAGTGCCCCCAACTAATTTGAATTGGTATTTATTTTCCTTCTAAAACAGATTACATTTAAAATAAGTAATTTTTATTAACCAAAGAAAAAAACCCTATTTAGGTGTTTGAGATAGGGGGAATCTCTGCCAAAAGCTACACTGGCAGAAGTGTGTGGTCTGTATATAGTTTAAATACCACATTATTTATTTATTTAAATTTCTATGTATGTTCTTCACTTACCAACTCTCTGCTAGACTTTTCACCTTATTTCTTTTAACTCTGCAGCTGATCTTCAGGGAACTGCAAACCTAAAAATATCCAAGTTTGGGTACATTGTTTAAATACATAATAATTGAGTGGGTTTCAAATCAGGCAAAATGAGTTCATTCATTACTACTCCTGATTTATAACTTTTAACTCCAGTAAAGGTTGCAGTAAAATTGCAACATAAACTGGGACAAAACTGAGCTCGTTAAATAATGTATGCTAAAATCTGTTTCAGAAGATATGATATGGAAACATGTAATTGGGTTAATCTGTAGTAAAAAAAAAAATGTTGTACAAATCCTCCACAAATGAATAATGATACAAATATAAAAGAAAGAAAATGGGTGCTTCTTCTGAATAAAGATCACTTGCTCACAGAGGTGACCAAAGTCTACCAGGACAGCATATCAAGTACTAGCTGTAATAGTAGTACCATAGGAAATTTCTACTATTTGCAAAAGCTGCTTGTAGTTCTTTTACAAAAAGGCCATGCTATCAGAAATTGAGAATCAATTCTGTTTCTTGGCACCACATGTACATCAATATACTGTTGTTGACATATATACTATTGCTGACAAATCTCAGACTAGCCATTGAGACTGGTGATCAGTATTAAAGGCCCATTTCCCTTGGCCTTCTTCCCCATCTTCTGTTAAGTAAATGCTTAAAAGGAAAAAGAACTGAAGCTCCCATAAAGCTAACAGGTAAAGAATTTCTATCAAACATTTGGTTAGAGAAGATACAAATGCAATAGTCTGGGTTTTTGTTGTGAATGCGATTAATGCCAGTAGTCAATTAACCCCATTTCTGTGAAACAGTCATGGGTGACTAAAATACGTGGTGGCTATCTGGCTTTAAATGAGAAAACACCAATATGCCAGTTGACTAATATGTCTGTCGATTATGCGTTAGCTATAGAGTTTGCCATATGCCAGTTGGGAAGAGGACTCTATCACAGAATCCTAAGCAGGGATAGATACAACAGAACAACTGAAGGTCTCATTTGGATAAGTTAAAACAATTTGGCAGCTTCTCTAAAGCTTATCTGCTCTTTGGTTTGAAAATCAATGTGAAAATGTAGCAAGAATAAACTCATCCCTGAAATTTCAGGTGCCTTCAAATTCTTGAGAGATTAAAAATTCCAGATTATTAAACATTTTCAGTGTTCAGTTCCTCCCAGTGAAACTACGAAGTACAGAGGAATTTGCAAAGAGAAAGCTTGAGGCAGAAAAACTGACTATCTTATGAAAATGATACAATCAACATACCAGACAGAGATACAGCACTGCAATTAATCTGTACTTTGGTTCCAAAGTAGTAGTTAGTTACATGTTTAAACACTTGAGTAGTCCCACTGAAGTCAAAGGATCTTGAGGGTTCTCACACAGCTTTTATAAGATGTCCACACCACTAGGTTAACCTGTGCAGGCCAAAGTACTCTGGGTCTTGCAGAATTGGCCAAGGGCATTATGTGGTCTAGGTAAGTAGAAAAGCTTTAGCTAGAATACTATCTTGATGAAATAACTGTAGATACAAAATTGGGACAAAACTGGATTATTTTTCTCTAATAAAATGTTCTCATTTTTCTCAAGAGAGACAGTTGTTACTCTAGTGACCAGATCATTCAGGAAGCTTCAAGGTTGGCAGACTTCCCACTTGCACATTCTGTAGCATGTAGACTAAGACATGTACCTCTGATCATGAAACTGCTGCTGGTGTTCTGTACTCTGTCTTGGTGATGGAGTACATTGCTACTGTCAAGACTTGATTGATCTATGCTCCCTGCAGGAAAAATACTGGTGCTTCAATATTCCTCTGTTCCACAATCTAAGGGCATTTGTACAAAACACAGGTGTTGCAGCCCAAAGTCATTTAAGGTACATTACACTGCTGAATGTGCAAACAGCAATGCCATTAAAGTGGTGCAAAAGGCATTTAACCTACTTTATGTGCGGGCCCTCTCCCGATCCCACCTGGGTCGCCATGTGCGAGTTCTCTCCCGATCCCATCCTCGTCGCCATGTGCGAGCCGGGGGCGAGCCGGGCTCGTCTTTGTGCACGCGGGCTGTGGCTGGCAGCCCGGGCACGCGGGGTCGGAGAGGACCAGTGGCGAGCTAGAATTAGTCACGGACGCGTAATAGTTGATTTAAAGATTGTTTACTTACACCAAAGATGGCCATGGTGTAGGCTGGACAGTTTCCAGGTTCAGCTCCACTTAAATCCTCATTAGAGGACTACAACAATTCGTTCTTTGCCCCGGAGTTATTGAAGCTCCGCGGGTTCGGTAGTTTCTTTGCCCCGGAGTTATTGAAACTCCGCGGGTTCGGTAGTTTCTCGTACAGGAAGGGATACGTCTAGGAATTTATCGGCGACGGGGAGAGGCTAGAGGCTGTTCGTTCTTTTCCCTGGCGTTGTTGAAGCTCCGCGGGTTCAGTTATCAGGCCTCTATTGCCTTTTAAGAAAAGCGTTGGGTCCATAAGGATCCACAGCGCTTAGAGATCTTCACGCTCTCCCTCTCAAACTCCAATTGCTCTCTCTCCAACTTGGGTGGAAACCACCCAAGCTCTTTATACAGCTAGCAAGCCAATCACTAGCCGCCACGTATGCATGTATTAGAATCGGCCAATAATGTGGCACGAATCTTCATACAAATGGCGGGAACTTCTTTGCACCGTGCATTTCCTGGATGCAAAAGAAATGCACCATGCAAAGAAAGCTACAAATTTGGCGGGAATACTCCGTTGCACCGGGGTTCTCCTCTGCAGCAGAAAACTCCACCGTGCAAAGAAGCTGCAATTTAGCGGGAAAATAACTTAGCAGTGCCGAAGCACACACAAATGAAAAATCACAACTTTGGGTTGTGACACTTGAAACCTGCTTTAAACTGTTGTCTACAAATGCCCTGTTTGTTTCCCCCTAAATTGATGCAGCTCTTCTGAAGTTAGCAAGCTAGGATGATCCTATCATATCAGCTTAACAAACACTTCTTTATGTAAATTTATTCTTTTAAGTTAATTAGTACTTAACTGGCCTAGGTAGTCATGTTTCCAATCTTGTTCAATAAACTCTTCCTTTTTTTCTCTGCTCTAATAGCATAGTCAAAACCAAAGGGTGAGTTGGCAATTATAGAGTTAGAAGCCAAGATTTGGCTTGCATTACTGTTGTAATGTTATCTGGGTACATGACTGCTTTCATGTCTAGTTTAACTGTTGGCTTCCATAATGTCTGTAGAGTTATTAACCAGTTTTAGTGCATATCAGTTTGATGTGAGTTTACCTCTACATTATTCATAATTCCTTAGTAATTTGTTCTGTTGAAAATAAGATTATTTTTTTTTGCTTACACCTTATTCGTTGCTTTAATTAGGCTAGATCCTCAGGCCAAGTAATGCTACTGTGTACAACTGCTCTATTTAATACTACTTCATCTCGTCCAGGTACTTATTGTGCCCAATGCTGAAAGAGGAGCCACTCCATGCTATTCTGTGGGAGTGAAGAACTAAGCTGCTCTTTCTAAGAGACCATGTAGGGTTTCTAATTTAAAACACGCATCTGGCCTTCCAGTAATCCCCATTCTTGTGTCTACATAGACATAGGCCTTGGGGGACAAGTCTTGGCTTACAGGCAGGGCCCCCCCCCCCCCCCCCCCCCCCGATCTCTCTAGCAATAGATTAGTTAACTCCTATTCTCACCAAGGCACTAGGAATTTCAGCAGATTTATGCCAGCTGTGTCCCCTCATCAACACAGACTACAACATCACTGGACCAAACAACCTGCGTTATAACATGGATTATAATGATTATTAACATCATTAATCTGCTTCTGTACCAACCTCATATATGCCATCACCTGCTTACAGTGCTCCTCTGCCGTCTACACTGGAAAAATGGTGAACAATTAATCAGTAGCATATCTAAGGTGGGGCAACTGGAGCAGCAGCCCCATGCGATGACTTCTAGAAGTCAGAAAAATCATATCTGTTGCTGCCACTGCTATTGCATCTATTTGGCTGTGCTAGTGACACAGCATTGCCTCCATATCTCGCTGCTGCTCTGGGTGCCCAGCTGCTTTGCTACATCTCTGGAATGAATGGACACCAATCTAACTACAATTCCAAAGACACAAAAGCCTAAGGCGGAACACTTTAACCTCCTTGTACATTCCAGCACTGACCTCAGAGTAGCTGTTCTTAAACAACAGTATTTTAAAAATTGACTTGAATGTGAAATTGTGGAACAGAAAATGATCCACAGACTGGATTGTGTTATGTATGCTCTCAACAGATACTCTGGATTTTTATCCCATCACCTAGGCTAGCTTTTATAGCCCCTAAATTCCTCAATGACTTAACTGCTTTGTTTATACCTTTTGATCTCTTTAATCCACCTCTGTCTCTCTCAACTGTCCCCCTCCTTTTCTCTTTCTTTCC
>NW_005842749.1:214940-218257 GCF_000455745.1 Alligator sinensis
TTTAAATGGCTTTATTTCGTTCTATTTAGTACCCCTACTCTCTGCAAGTCCAGTAGGCTGACCAAGTAGGCTATAGCCTAGGTGACCTAATGAAGAATATCTTTGAAAGCTTGTCTAACTTAATTGCAATCCTACAGATTGCCCAATAAAAGTTATGACCCTCAAAAAATTCTTGCCCCTATACTATTCTTTTGTGGCAGTTAGTGAAGATGATAAAATAAACCACATTTATCTAGGACTTTGGTTACTTTCTTGGCTATAAACAAACTGAAATAGTTTAAGAGTAAAGTGACAACCCTGTAATAAAAATAATGAGGGATACCTTCACTCCCTCTCTGACACCTTTATGCAAAGTAAAAAAATCGGTGTAGTGTAGAAGTGGGGCTTTTGGAACCCTTTTATCTGTAGGAGGGTTTTCCCAGTACATGCAATATGAAAAATACCCTAAATCTGCCTTTTGAGAACTCTTGAATAGTCCTAACACAAGCAGAATGTATGCAAGTGGAAGAGACAATAGCTTCTTGACTGTACTGAAGCCGACAAGGCAACCCTGGGGAAACAGCTGTAATTTAGTAAATTTGTCTCCCTGGATCCTAGTGACACAAAGGTGGTTCTTAGATGCAGTAAAGGATTTCATACTGTATGCCTTTATTCCCACTGGTAATGGAAACACACAGACACCAGTCACTGTAACGGTAAAAAAAAAATGCTTGCAAGAACATAGCAAAGAAAATTAGATATTGACTGAAAATAGACATTTTTAATTGGCTATGAAAAGTTAATTAATTGTAGAGTGGATAATAAGCTTCAGAATGGAGTCTTAGATGTACAATTATTTACTTCTTTTTTATTTCCATTTTGGATTGTTGCTATATTTAGAACTGCAGGTTATACGCTCCCTTCTGGATGTTTGCCTTTGTTCACTAATTTCTCCATTTAATGATTATTATAATTTTTTTTTTTTTTACAACTTCAGTAGAGCACACTGGCTGTTGTTCTTTGTGGTACAAAACCAGGAAAAATTAAGAGTCTAGTTCCCCTTTCCAAGACACACAAACACTCTTGTTCACATTGTGGAGTTTTTGCGTACCCTGTGTTCATTTCATTTGTAGAGCTCTTACTGAAATCAAGAGGAGTTCCACTTTACAAGCAGAGAATATTGACACAGGTGATCACATGCTGATCACATACACTACACCAACAGCCAAGTGTGTCGCACTGCTGAGGAGACATGCAACTTTACAAAATCTTGAGAACTGCTGAGCAGAGCACTTGACACTTGCAGCCCCTTCTCCCTTCCCTTAGGATCAAGTCATTAATGCAGTAGTTTTTATGCTCCAATCTAATACATATTCTTGAATGTGCTGTCCCCCACTATTCCAGTTATAATTAGCTTATTATTCTAATTCTCTGAGATGCGTGCTTTTTTGATAGAACTTGAAAAATTATTCTTTTATGCAAGAAGAATCATAAGGATTCAAAACTCCAAAGCTATGCAGACGTATTTGTCCATATTAAGCAGTTTTACTCTTCAATTAAAGATTCAGAGAGAACAAAGCTATTTTCTCCAATCTGCACAAGAAGAACTGAGAGTATGAGAGTATGAACTGAGGGTATGAGAGTAAATTCATTACATGTTCATACCCTAAACCAATGGCCCAGTTTCACTTGTTAAGATTAATTTCACTTTGTTCACAATGTGCCGAAGACCCAATTTCAGCACCATTTTTACTGTCTCCAGTTTAGGTGGAGAGGAGTTTATAGTGGGAGGTAGTGGTGAAGACAAATCATCATCATCTCTTTCTCATCAGCATTATGAAAAACATTCATGTAAAAAGATAGGATTCAGGTTAAATTAAACTTTCTTAATGAGCCCCAGAAACTTAATGAGCCCCTTTAAATATTTACTGCTCCTGTTTTCATTTTGGATTACTGCTGTGTTTGGAATCATAAATGATCTGCTCCCCTTTTGGATATCTATCATTATTCAGTAATATAATACAGTTGGAGTATCTTATAGCCATGATGGTCTAGGGAATATGTGAGAAGCAAGAATTTTTTGGTAATATTGGACCAATAGTATGTTTTAATATCACTAATTATACAGTTGGTACAACAGCAAGATATTATAACCACCCACCCACCCCCTTTATTCAGCCCTTTATTCATTAACTTCTTTGTTAAGGAAAGCCAGACAAGACGGCCTCAGAACTACCAGTAGTAGGAAGGCCTCTGTATCATGTGTATACTTGCGAACCAATCAATTCCATATTTACTAAAATATAAGATGACCCTGCTTATAAGATGACCCCTGTCACAACCCAAGGGTGTGATTTTTTGTTTGTGTGCGCTTCGGCACTGCTGAATTATTTCCCACCATTTGTAGCTTTCTTTGCAGGGTGCATTTCTTCACTGCAACACAGAAATGCACGTTGCAAGGAGTTCCCGCCATTTGTATTCAAATTTGTGCCCCACCATTGGCCAGTTCTAAATTATTCCCACGTGGCAGCTAGCGATTGGTTTGCTAGCCGTATAAAAGGCTTGAGTGGTTTCCGTCCAAGTTGGAGGACTCCATGAACATCAGGAGGAGGAGACTTCACGTCTCGTGAAGATCTCTAAGCGCTGTGGAGCCTATTGGACCCAGCGTGTATATCAAGAAGGCTACAGGGGTCTGATCAGCCTCTCGCCTCTCCCCGTCGCCGCCTAATCCCTCGACGTACCCTTCCCTGCGTGCAAGTTCCACGGAGCCTAGCAAACTTCGTGTGAGTGAATCCAGAGCTCTGTCTGAGTCCTCAAACTGGGACTTAAGCGAAGTTTTCCTGGAAGTTTTCCAGCCTGCACCGCGACCATCTACAGTGTAAGTAAACAATCTTAAATCAACCATTAAGCGTCCGTGCCTAATTCTAGCGTGCCGCCTGCCTTCTCCAACCCGGTGCGTCTGGGCTGCTGGCCACAGCCCGCCGCATGAAAAAAGGGCCTTTGACCGCTCCTGGCCCGCACATGGCGACGAGGATGGGATCAGGGGAAAGCACGCAGGAGCTAGAATTAGTTAAGAACTGCCCTTGGCACAGTGGAAAACACCAAATAGAAAACTTTATGGAGCTGGAGGCGCATATTGCTTACCACCAGGTGGGCGGAATGGGTGAGAGATTTATCAGCAGACGCCTTTCGCTGAAGCGAGAAGAGGGAGCTTCCGAAGACGGAGCCCCAAAAGAGAGGGAAGTGTATTTGCACCCCGCGGCATTCAGGTGTATAATGAGCGATGAGCGGGTCCTGTTCAGGCCCCTCGACACTGTGTCCCTCGCCAGAGTCAACCC
>NW_005842749.1:218359-235310 GCF_000455745.1 Alligator sinensis
AAAGCCCAGCTGCGTATGGCTGTTCGAGCGGTCAAAGAAGCGGCTGCGAAAGAGAATCCTGAAACGCCACTCCAAGATGGCGCCGAGCAAGAGTGAGACCGCATGGAAGAACCGGAAAAGAAGGGTGGAGCTTCGGAGAAACGTGCGAGAGTTCGGTCAGCAACTCCGCCCACCGATGCAGCGTCGCTTCCGACGACCACGCCTTCTTGCCGACAGAGGGGAGAATCGAGCGGAGGAGTGCATCCGCCCCTCCTGCCTGAAGAAAGAACAGCAGCAGTGACTCCCGCAGCAGCAGTTCAGCCTATAACAACATCAACTCCTGATAGAGCAGCTCATCCTGTAACAACGATCAACCCAGTGTCTGATGCACAAGATGCCGCCACCAGTCGCATTTGTGCTTGGACGGAGTTACAGGAGCTGTACAAAGAATCTGAAATGGAGTCTGACGAGGCTGTAGTCTCATGGCTGGAACTCATGTCCATGGAGTTTGAGCTTGACTAACTGCCTTGTTGTGTGTAAATTTTGTAAATATTTTGAGATACGTTTACTTATTTTTTGAGAGTTTTGTTTACAGATCTGGAATTCAGAGTGCGTGGTGAAGAGAAGCCCCAAGAAGGATAACATCATCGGAAGGAGTGAGGGCCTGACGCGCGACTTCGCCATGACGCCCACTGAAGCCCTGATCGTGCAGTTTTTTGTTATGAATCTGATTATGTGTGTATGTATTTATGTTGGTTATTATTTGATTCGATCCCTAGAGGACGAACTTCTTATGTTAACGAATTTTGTGTTTACCCTTTTAGTTCGACAACCCATGATAAGAGCTCTTGATTACTCGAGTGACGAGCGTGCAGCATAATTCAGCTGTGCCTTCAGCAAGGGGGGATCTCACAACCCAAGGGTGTGATTTTTTGTTTGTGTGTGCTTCGGCACTGCTGAATTATTTCCCGCCACTTATAGCTTTCTTTGCAGGGTGCATTTCTTTGTTGCAAGACAGAAATGCACGTTGCAAGGAGTTCCCGCCATTTGTATTCAAATTTGTGCCCCACTATTGGCCAGTTCTAAATTATTCCCACGTGGCAGCTAGCGATTGGTTTGCTAGCTGTATAAAAGGCTTTAGTGGTTTCCGCCGAAGTTGGAGGACTCCACGAACATCAGGAGGAGGAGACTTCACGTCTCGTGAAGATCTCTAAGCGCTGCAGAGCCTATTGGACCCAGCGTGTATATCAAGAAGGCTACAGGGGTCTGATCAGCCTCTCGCCTCTCCCCGTCGCCGCCTAATCCCTCGACGTACCCTTCCCCGCGTGCAAGTTCCACGGAGCCTACCAAACTTCGTGTGAGTGAATCCAGAGCTCTGTCTGAGTTCTTAAACTGGGACTTAAGCGAACTTTTCCTGGAAGTTTTCCAGCCTGCACTGCGACCATCTACGGTGTAAGTAAACAATCTTAAATCAACCATTAAGCATCTGTGCCTAATTCTAGCGTGCCGCCTCCCTTCCCCGACCCAGCGTGTCCGGGCTGCTGGCCACAGCCTGCCGCGCGAAAAAAGGGCCTCGGACCGCTCCCGGCCCGCACAACCCCCTAATAATTAGATTCTACATATGGAAACATTTATAAATTTGACATAATTTTCCAGGTATATAATGTAATTATTGCAGGTTTTTCATGAATTTGTCCTTCGACCACAGCTACAGCAGGGAAGATTGAGCTAGGGGGTCAGGTAGCCTCTTTGCCCTCTGCTCCCCCAGTTTCTTCCCCCTGCAGCTGCTTCCTCCTCTCCTTACTGTTAGACCCTGCTCTTCCTGAGCACATGGAAGTAAATTTGAAAAAAAATGACCTTGAAATAAACATAGCTGTAGTAATTTGGATATAGTACTCATAGACTTACTTCATCCAGAAATGATGCATTTTACCTTTTTTTTTTTTAAACTGCTACAAGTTTTTGCCTAGGTACTCCATAAATGCACTTTTAAATATTACTTTGGCACCTACTTATATGTAGTACAAACTGGATGAATCTACATGTGCCCCACCGTGCAGTTGGTACTAAGCAGTCCCAGCAGCACACGGGTTGTTTCTGACCCTACTGTGCAGTAGCAATGAGCTACTATGCAGTAGTGGTGGTGTCATGGCTAGTGCCCACCAATGCTACATCACCATAATGATGAGCTATGTCACTGTAGTTCATTGCTGTAGCTCAGGCAGACACGCCTACTGTGCATGATATTAGTCCAAAGCAAAAAGGCTAATAATTCACCATATAGTTCATTGGGCTGGGTCCCAACAGAGTCAATAGCATTTCAAGCCATGGTGACCCCACTGCTCAGCACTGCTTGGTATGTATGTGCACTCCAGATACCCTCCCCTGACAAAAGATCCATGTGCTAATTAGCCCCCCACCAGTTTATGCCTGGAGCTGGGTATTCTTGCCATGAGTTCTGGGTTCCTCCAAAAACTTACATGCAGATGAGGCATATGGCAACTTGGTCTGGCATCACCTTATGGAGGGCAGGGCCACACTAATCATATGTGACAGACAGAAAGGGGATTACAGAGGGATTTGGGGTGAACTGTTTGGGGCTCTATTTGGTGATATTTGCCAGACATTCAAGGCTGGTAAGGAAACAGGGATCATTGGAAATGGGAATGAAAGGTGGAGCTCAGCTATGGGAGTGAAGAGGAAGTGGAGATATATTCATTGTAGTGGCTGACCATGAATTAAAAACATTAGGTGCTATGGGAGACTGCACTCAATAGGCACTATCATATATCTTATTCAGATGGGTAGCACTAACTTTTCCTTGTGGTAGGTTTCAATTGATTCAGCGGCCGTACGGCTGAGGATAAGTGAAACTCTGGGGCATCCAAACCCCAAGCCTCCAGTCTTGGGCTTGCATGTAGGATGCCTGCCAAAGGATTTGGAAGCATCTGAAGACTGGGGTGGAGGATACTTGCTGGTAGCAGGGCCACATATAGTTCTTGAATGATTCAAATGGATTTGAACCTGATATGACTAATTTGACCTGGGACTCAAAAAAAAAAAAAATTCCTTACAAATAAAACAAAACTTGTTTCCAATCAGCATGTTTGCCTAATATGGTCCACATACTTTATAACCATGCTCAGTGTTGGCTGCATTTAATCAACTTCATAGTTGATTTTAATTACCGAGAACATGTTGCTTTTAGCAGTAATTTAAAGATAGACAATGTATTATTGTGGTTTTCTTTTATATGAATGTACGATGAGAGGCTTTTCCCCCTATGCTGATTGGGGACAAAAACCTTGTCTTGTTATTTGAGTAAATATGGTAAACATGCAAACAAAATCAAACCCAAACAATAATGAAAAGCCTTACATGCTATTGTAATGATGTTCATTCTTTAGAGACTTACTTTTACATTGAAAATCCCTATCCCATTTTCCCCTCTTTTAAAAAGAAAAAACAAAACAGGGAAAATATGTGGTTCTACACTTTAGCTATTTCCAAAAAGCTTTGTGCTGGAATACTGCAAGCTGTATGCCAATAGAAGCTGCTTCCTGTAAATAAATGCAGCAGAATGTATGCATAAATCGATGCCAAGGACTTTTCAAAACAGGTGCAGATATGTATGCACATGTCTGAGATACTAAACACTGGTAGAGTGTAAAAGAAGCTAGTATTGTCAAGTGTAATTTTTACTAACAAATTGGATGTGAAATATACATTCTACCCAGGAAACTTCAGTCTAAAGAAAAAAAGGCTTAACTTAAAAAAGGTATATTTTGTAAAGCCTTCAGTGACAGCAAAAGTATCACTAGTGATTCTTCTTAGCTGCTAAAATACTTCTAGGGGTTCAGATTAAGAAGAAAAAACTGGAAAAGGAGTAAATTATCTAATGAAGAAAAAAACCCACAAAGAGGATGTATCAAGTATTTCTTTCTAAGCCTTATATTGAAAGGAGCTTTGATGTGTATATATACACATAAAACATGCATGTGTATATATCTATACATACACACACACACAGAGATATAGATGTGCGCAAACACCTGTCCCTCAGGAAACATGTTTCATCTTGTATACAATAGAATACAATACAATACAGGCAAGAACTATGCCAAATTTCTAAGTCAGAAAAGACTAAGAATTTCCTATTATTAGAAGAAGGATGCCTGTAATATGTTTGGCGAGAGGTGCACAGAACACAGTACTACTTTATAAATACTAATATTACCAGTAGTATTCATTGTAAACCTGGTATATGCTGTTATCCAGGTAAACATCCTAGGCTAGGGACAGACATTACATATAAACTGGTTTAAGTGATCAGAAAATGCTTTAAACTGGTAACGGACATTAATTGCACATAAACCAGTTTAAAAATGACTGAAACCAGTTTGAGATATACCTGGTTGAATATAGTATCAGACTTACCTGATTTGGCTCAAACTGGTTTATGCCATGTCTGTTCCAGACCCCTTGCTGGTTTGAGTTAAACCAGAGACCCCAAGCATCCTGGCCCTGAGCACAGGCTGAGCAGCAGCTGCAGCCAGGCTGGACAGACCCCGCTGTGGTGCCAATGGCCTCTGTGCTTGGGGCAAGCTCCCTCCCAGCAGGAGGGGGGTTATTCAGTCATTAGCCTCTGGCACTGCAGTGGGGCCTGCCTGGTCTGGCTGCAGCTGAAGCTCGGGGAGGAACAATGGGGGGAAGCATCCACCAGCTGGGAGCCCAGGGGCTGCAATTTAATCCCTCCAGGACTCCAAGTGCTTGGGGCCAGCGGCTGAATAAGCAGCCCTCACCAAGCAGCTGAAGCGGTGAGTGGTGAGCGACGTGATGGGCAGCAGCCTATCATAGCTTCCCAGAGCATGAGCCCCTTGCCAGCAGAGATTGCACTTTGGGGCCAGCAGAGCTGCTGTGGAGTGCGGTGGTGCTGTAGGGGGCTTGCAGGGCTCTGGCCTGTTTTGGACCCTGGTGCTGCCACGCACAGCTCACCACAGCTCTTCCAGCCCCGCAGCACAGCACCTCACTAGGAAGGGGCTCATGCTCCCCCACATTATGACAGGGGCTGTTGCCCCCAGTAAGGTCCCTGCCCACTCCCACTGCAGCGGTGGGGAGGGGGCATGGCCATGCAAGACTCCTGGGGAAGGGCAGGGATGGGGGTTGTTCCTCCTCCCTCCAGCCTCTGGTGAGGGGACAGCCAGGGACCTATTCCAGGCAGGGAGTGAGCACCGTGGTGACGGCAGGCAGACCTGGCGGCCAGTGAGGGTACAGGGGAAACTAACTCTCCTCTCTGCCCCCCTGTGTCAGGGGCCTCCACTGCTGCAGATGCAAAGGGGGAGCACTGGGCAGACCTGGCTCTGATCTCTGCCAGTGGCATAGGGAGGTGGGAATTAAACCCCTCCCTGGCCAATTCACCCTGGGTTGGCCACGCCCCATACTCCCAGCTTCCCTGCAGCCAAGGCTCAGTCCAGAGAGCATGTTCATCCTGTTACAGACTGCTTCAGCTTAGGCAGGTTAGACTAACCTGCAAAGGTTGAATCAATTCAGGCTCTGGCTTTTTGAATGTCTGCCCCTAGACCTAGTGTCTAGTGGAAGTGTTTCCAGTATAACAGACTACAGGATTAGGCCTGATTTTCTCCAGACTGCTATACATGATATAAATCAGACATGGTGAGCCAGATTCTGCTCTAACATACATGCCATTTACTTGCTTAAAAGTGACACAGATGTCAATGAGAGCAGAATTTGGCCTCACATAATTCAACATGTCATACTTCTGATGAACGAGCAGGTTTACTGTAATCCATCAGGCGAAATAAACTCTAGTACTTGGAAACTACTGAAGTCAGACAAGCTGAAAACAGGTGTTCTAAACAAAAGTTTATACTCAAACATACTGCATACTAGGAAATCATGATTTAAAAAAAAATATATATATTTTACATTCAAGCTGTTTTTTTTTTCCATTTAGAAAGTAATGTAATACATGGAGCATGCATTCTGAAGCATTATAAAATGGGAGTCTTTATAACCACAAATTCTTTGTTTTTGAGGAAAGTGTCACTTGTGAGACCTGAGAGATTATAACATTAAACTAGCATGTCAATAACCACAAAACCCAACCCCCTTAACATCCACTCTTTGTAGGACTGTCCTGCAGATGTACTTGCATGGACAGTTATGCATGGCCATATGTCAAGCTCTTTAAACCCCATTTCACAGAGATTACATGTTTAGAAGAAAGACAATTATCTCTGTTGAACACATGCGTTACATGCATTGCCTTATAACTAGTCCTTCATAAATTTTAAGGTAAAAAGGCACCATTACAATCATCTAGACTGACTTCCAGTACAACACTTGTCACAAAATTTCACCCAGTAATTCATGCATTAATGCCTCACCTTCTGACTGAGATAGAACAGGGTGGCTCAGCCACCATTCCAGGGGCCAAATGCTGCCTTTGGCCTGCAAGGCTCCCTGCAGGTTGAGAAATTTGGCAGCAGGAGAGCTGTGGCCATTAATACAGCAACCCTATGGCCTGGCAAATTGTCAAACCCCAAATCCCATGTGCCTGGTCCAAGACAGGCTGGGCCCACATGGGGCCAGGGCATGCCTCTTTTTTCCCAATGGGGCCAGACTGGAGCCGAGCCATGCCCAGGGGCAAGGCCGTGGAGGAATCTTTTGGTGGGGGGGCAGCCAGGCCATGGTCCCTTCTCCCTGTGGGTCTGAGCCATGGCCCCTTCAATTCACCCCAGCCAGGTCATGTCCCTTTCCTGGGGGTCCAACCAACCCTTGTCGCTGCACCCCCCCAGTGCTGGGGCTTTGCACAGTAGTGTGCTCCACTGAGGCCTCCTGCTCCTAAAATAGCCTCAGCCCAGTGCAGCGGACAAACAATAACATAAATATGAGTCCCTGGGCTATAACATAATAGAAGTCCTATAAGCCACACTCTGACTCCTTAAAAACCCCAAACTGCTCCTTGAGAATTGAGTACCCCTCACCCAACTGGGTACCCTGTAGCCTCCTGGAGCCTCATTAGCCACAGCAACAGTCTGGCCAGCAGCCACAGCGTTCCTGGGTATTTCTGCTGTGCAGGAACTCTCTTCCCCTGGCCGCTTGCAGAGACCTTCCCTCTGCCAACCTAGGCCCTGGGGTTTATGTGTGTCCAGAGACCTAGCCCCTTCCTGTCAGCTGACCGGTCCAAGTGGTTGAGCTATTAACCCCTACCCTCCTGGTGCTTGGTGTTCCTGTAGCCCCAGGTCTTAAAGGGGCAGACCTGCCTCTTAGTAAGAGGGCTAGGGTTCATAGATTCATAGATTCATAGATGTTAGGGTCAGAAGGGACCTCAATAGATCATTGAGTCCGACCCCCTGCATAGGCAGGAAACTGCATAGGCAGGAAAGAGCACTGGGTTTAGATGACCCCAGCTAGATGCTTATCTAACCTCCTCTTGAAGACCCCCAGGGTAGGGGAGAGCACCACCTCCCTTGGGAGCCTGTTCCAGACCTTGGCCACTCTAACTGTGAAGAAGTTCTTCCTAATGTCCAATCTAAATCTGCTCTCTGCTAGCTTGTGGCCATTATTTCTTGTAACCCCCGGGGGCGCCTTGGTGAATAAATACTCACCAATTCCCTTCTGTGCCCCCGTGATGAACTTATAGGCAGCCACAAGGTCGCCTCTCAACCTTCTCTTGCGGAGGCTGAAAAGGTCCAGTTTCTCTAGTCTCTTCTCGTAGGGCTTGGTCTGTAGGCCCTTAACCATACAAGTGGCCCTTCTCTGGACCCTCTCCAGGTTATCCGCATCCCTCTTGAAGTGTGGCACCCAGAATTGCATGCAGTACTCCAACTGCGGTCTGACCAGTGCCCGATAGAGGGGAAGTTCCCTGTTATAAGTTGGAAAAATTGTTCTTTGCAAGCTTTCTGGCACAAACAACAAACACCCTTCTTCAGGCATACAGAGAGTATGCTGATGAATTCTGCCCCCCGTCTCATACTTATTGTCCTTCATCCCTCTGATCCTTACTGCCATGTATTTGCATTTTCACAGACCTGCATTTTGCATTTTGGCTTCTATTCTACTCAGGAGAGAACACCATTCATTAGCAGACTCTCTATATGCCTGAAGAAGGGTGTTTGTGCCCGAAAGTTTGTAAAGGACAATTTTTCCAACTATTTAGTTGGTCTAGTAGAAGATATCATATCTACCCAAGGAACCTTGTCTGCCTACATACATACATAACATGCATACTTAATTTCCCCTATTACCAGGCAAAAGTGATTCATAAAATATTACTTAGGGTTCCATCACTTTTTAATCTAGTAGGTTGGGGGCACAGAGATTTAGAATGGTCATTAAAAATTAAACTTGGTTGCCCAAATTTGATACATGTCTAGACAAACTTTGTTTGTTCTTCAGATCTCTTGTGAACAGGATGTTCCTTTTATATCATTATTATTGTAATGTCTTTCTTGACAATTTTTTTGGAAGCAGGCAATAAAATTAGAATGAATTAATTTATATTCTGGTTATACCTATTATTTATCCATATATATCCTATAGTATATACATTAAAATACCATATTCTAAATTTCATTACATTAGCTTATATTGTTCAGTTAAATCTCATCAGGTATCTTATGCAACTATTGGAAAAGCTTCTCTTGGACAGGCTGGATGAAATACAACCTTCACAAGGACAACCCACAAATCTTTACTATTCAGCTTTGGCAACTCAGTGAATGGGATCATAAGCTTCCACTGTGTATCATGGATCTCTGTGGTTAGAAATCCTGGGATACAATCCAGGAACAACTTAAGATAAAGGAAAATTGACTTCACTAGAGCTGGGATTTTACCTAGGGTCTCAATGGAACTTATTTACTGTGCTATAATACTTCTGAAAGGACATCTACACCACAACTTTACTATGCCAATAAGTGCTGCCCCTGAACTAGAAGCATGTGCAGGTTACTTCAGGCAGGTTACTTATGTCAGTTACTCAGCAAGGCTAATACGCCTGCCCACAGTACCTTCCAAAAAAGACATACCACTTCCAGTACAGGAGCCTATATGCATGGAAAACCATGGTTTATTTGAGGGCACTTCTTGTTATGGTAACTCTGTGATACAGACATGTTGTGAGATGAAACTTGAATTAAAAAATATATTTATGCCATATTTAACATTTTTTGGTAGTACCTAATATCAAGCACAAAAAGAGAATGTAAAATATTTCACTAGAAATTATAAAAGTTTATAATTAAGGCTGTAAATTGAAGAGTAAGAAGGACACAACCCAGATATGAGCTCACCTAAAACTCCTAGCTGACCTATATTTATTACTAAAGAACATAAGTGGGTTCCACTTTCTATTGTTCACCATAAATTGTATTTGAATAAAAATATTTCACAATATAAGGTAAGTTTGAGATTAAAATGGTATGATTTTAAGTGTGACTTCATTACACATGAGACCAAACTACAGTTCCCTTATGCTACAACAGCTCCACTGCCTTTAATTTGGTTGCAAGTATTTTGTAATATGAATATAAATATCACTTTCTGATCCATTTTTAAAGAGGTCAAATCTCTGTATGTCAAACCCCCCCCCCCAAAAAAACCAAAACAACAACAACAAAGGGTATAAATAAATAGCTGTGTGCTTTGCCAGTGTCTGACAAGTTCTACCAGTCTATGTCAAAACTCCTCACTCCCTTTGTTTCCTTCTGAGTTCAGTTAAAGACAAAATTAAAAAGACACAACATAAATTACAAAAAGTCAGAATCTGAGCATGAAGTTACCCTACTTAAAAATTTTAACAGAGATTGTCCCATGAATGGAAAAGTGTTCTACTTTTCCTGTACTCCCAGGCAAGGGACAGACATTACACATAAATTGGTTTAAGCGATCAGAAACTGGTTTAAACCTAGATTTAATACATTTCCTAGATTTCATAGACATTAGGGCTGGAGGGGCCCTTATGAGATCATCTGGTCCAGCCCTCTGCCCAAAGGGCAGGAAATCAGCAGGGGTCAGATGACTGCAGCAAGATAATCATCCAAACACAACTTTAATATGTCCAGAGTAGATGCTTGCACCATTTCTGGAAGGAGTCTATTCCAGACTCTGGAGACTCAGATGGTAAAGAAATTTTTCCTTATGTCCAGTCTAAAATGGTCTTCCAGCAGTTTGTGACCATTGGACCTTGCTTTCCCTATGGGAGCCCTGATGAACAGATGTTCTCTCAGATCCTGATGTATATCCCTGATATTCATAGATTCATAGATTGTAAGGTTGGAAGGGACCTCAGAAGATCATCAGGCTTAGCCCCCAGCAACAGGCAGGAAAGACAGGTGGGGTCAGGTGACCCCAATAAGGTGACTATCCAGTCTCCTCTTGAAGATTTTCAGGGTACGCGATTGCATCACCTCTGGAGGGAACCTATTCCACAGTCTGGACAATCTAACTGTGAAGAAGTTTTTCCTAATGCTGAGCCTGAAATGGTCTTCTATGAGTTTGTGGCCATTACTCCTGGTTCTCCTCAAGGGCCCCCGGTTAACAGTTGTCCACCGAGCCCCTAATGTACTCCCCTGATGTAGTGGTAAACTGTTTACTTATAGGCTGCCACCTGTAACAGAACAGTTGTTCAGTGGACATAAATAAATTTGAAAATGGTTGAAACTGGTTTGAGATAAACCTGGTTGAATGTAGTATCAGACTTAACTGATTTGGGTCAAACCAGTTTATGCAATGTCTGTTACAGACCCCTTCCTGCTTTAACTCAAACCAGAGTCCCCCAGTATCCCAGATGCTTTGCAACCCTGGGCAGGGCTCTGCTGTCTGCTCCATCTCAGCAGGACTGGCCATGCCCCTCTGCTCCCTGGCTATAGCTCTGGCAGGGTCGGCAGGTACAGTGGCATCTGCCTGGGTTCTTCCTGCTCCCTCCACCCCTTACCACTCGCTGCTGAAGCAGGGATTCCTCCCCTCCCCTCTGCCTTACACAGACACCTCTCAGCATTAGCTAGCATACCACATGCTGTGGGAAACAGGACAAAGGCAAACAGGACAGTGTTGGCTTAGGGCTTTTTGGAGCTAATCAACAGGTAGCTGGTAATGCCCCTCCATTCCTTCTTTTTAAAAAGTTGTTTAAGAAGAATTTGAACTAACAAGGGAGGCTTTTCTTTTGTTTTATGGAGTAATAAATACTAGCAGCTCCCTGTGTAACTCCCTGTTGTGTAACTCAATGCTCTGCTATTAACAGAGCACTCGTGGTGCTCCAGCCAGGTCCCTGAGGACTGGAGTAGGGCCAATGTGGTGTCCATTTTCAAGAAAGGGAGAAGGAATGAGCGGGGTAACTCTAGACCAGTCAGTCTTACCTCTATTCCTGGGAAAATGCTAGAGAAAATAATCAAAGAAAACATTTGTGCCGGCCCGGCAGGGGAAATGATGCTGAGGGGAAACCAGCATGGGTTTGTCACAGGTAGATCCTGCCTGAAAAACCTTGTAGCCTTCTATGACCAGGTCACATACTGCCTGGATGCGGGAGCCAAGGCTGATGTCATCTTCCTGGACTTTAGGAAGGCCTTTGACACAGTTTCGCACCCTATCCTCATTGGGAATCTAGCAGACTGTGGAGTGGACGCCTACATGGTCAGGTGGTGGCCAACTGGCTTAGGGACCACACCCAGAGAGTGGTGGTGGATGGTTCCTTCTCAGCCTGGAGGTAGGTGGGCAGTGGGTTCCCACAGGTTTCGGTCCTCGGACCGATATTATTCAATATCTTCATCAGCGATTTGGACGAGGGTGTGGAGAGCATCCTTCCCAAGTTCACTGATGATACCAAGTTATGAGGCAAAGTTAGTACACCGGAGGGCAGGGAGCAGATTCAGGCTGACCTGGACAGGTTGGATCAATGGGCAGAGAGAAATAGGATGCAATTTAATAAAGATAAATGTAAGGTACTCCACCTGGGAAGGAGGAACCCCCAGCACACCTATAGGTTGGAGAGTGTCCTTCTCAGCAGCTTGGAGGCAGAGAGGGATCTTGCAGTCATAATTGACTCCAAGATGAACATGAGCCAGCAGTGTAACGAGGCCATCAACAAGGCCAATCGCACCTTGTTGTGCATTAGCAGGTGCATGACTAATAGAACAAAGGAGGTGATGCTCCCCCTCTACGCGGCACTAGTCAGGCCGCAGTTGGAGTACTGTGTCCAGTTTTGGGCGCCGCACTTCAAGAGGGACACGGGGAATCTCGAGAGGGTCCAGAGGAGGGCCACTCACATGGTTAGTGGCCTTCATGATAGACCCTACGGGGGGAGGCTGAGAGAGCTGAATCTCTTCAGCCTTCACAAGAGACAACTGCAGGGAGATCTTGTGGCTGCCTATAAATTTATTAGGGGAGGTCAATGCGGAATAGGGGAAGCACTGTTTACTAAGGTGCCCCAGGGAGTGACTAGGAATAACGGGTGTAAACTAGTTGAGAGTGTATTTAGGTTAGATATTAGGAAGAATTTTTTCACAGTAAGGGTGGCCAGGATCTGGAATGAGCTTCCAAGAGAGGTGGTGCTATCAGCTAGCTTGGAGGTCTTCAAGAGAAGGCTAGATAGTCACCTGGCTGGGGTCATCTGACCTCAGTCCTGTTTCCTGCCAGGGGCAGGGGGTCAGACACAATGATCCATTGTGGTCCCTTCTGACTCTACAATCTATGAAACTATGAAATAGTAAGTGGGGGGGGGCTCCCTTATCAGAATATCCTGTCTGGGCCTGGCCACACCCCCCTCCCCTCAGCTCAGCACTGGCAAAGGGAAGGAAGGGCTGCTTTAGTGCCCCCTGGCTTCTAGCCTGAGCCACAGGCTGCTCATGTGCCTGCATGTCCTCAGTCCAGACGGGATGCCTGTGTGGTTACAAACTGGTTCAGTCTAGCCAATTTAGTCTAGCCTGCAAAGATTGAATCAATTCAGGCTCCGGGTTTTTGAATGCCTGTCCCTAGCCCCAGTCCCTGGGGGAGTGGAACAGTGAGGAGAGATTCTCTGTGCTTTCTCCAGACTGGGGCCTAGGGAATGGGTGGGAAGCATTTATGTTCTCTGAGAATGGAACAGAGAGAATATTGGAACAAAGACCCCAGCGCCTTCCCTAACAGGCCCAGGAAGTGAGGGGAGCAGCTGCTGTTGCTCCTTGTTTTTTCCTCACACCAGGAACTGCCTGGCTTAGTAAAAGGTCTAAGGACTTTGCTCTGCTACTCCCTTCTCTTCCCATGAAGCAGAACCAGGAGAACGGTGATTCTCCCAGTAGAAACTGAAAAACTGTATATGGTGGTAATCTCTAAATAGCCAGGAATATATTACAAGTGCATCAGCAATCAACCTGACCATAACTTTCTTTGCCCAAGGCTGATCACTCTTGGAGTTGAATTGGCTTCCTTTGGGTCCCCAGCACATGCCTGATTTGGAGTGCCTTAACCCTTGATCTCTCAATATGGTAGGAGACTCAGCTGACAGTACAGACCTAAGAGTCAATCTGGACTCGTGTTTCTTTGTCACTTGTCTGCACTTCTATATGCAGTCTGCTTAGTAGCTTTTAAGACCTACTCTCAGCATTAACCATTCGAGTTAATGCTTCTAACCTTGCCACTTCTGAAATAGATGGTTGCTCCCTTTGTACCTTCAGTTGTTTGCACAACCACAGTACATGGGCATGCACATTGAATATTCATAGAATCCAAGAATGGAGATTCTACCAGCTCTCTAGGTAACCTGTTCCATTGCTTCACCACCCTCCTGGTGAGAAAGTTTTTCCTAATATCCAACCTAAACTTCCCTTGCTGAAACTTAAGACCATTGCTTCTTGCTGTCATCTGTTACCACTAAGAACAGTCTAGCTCCATCCTCTTTGGAACCACCCTTCAGGTAGTTAAAGGATGCTATCAAACCCTATCTCAGTCATATCCAAACTAAATAAGCCCAGTTCCCTAAGGTCATAAATCATTTTTCAAATACATAGGGAGTAAGAAGAAGGCACCGACATGGGACCCCTACAAGACAGGCTTGGCAGTCTGGTGATTGCAGCAAATGAAAAAGCTGACCTCTTTAACAATTCTTTGCCTCCATATTCCTGAACAGGGAACATTTCCCCCACTAAGATTATGGACGGACCCAGGGGAGGCACCACCATGCCTAGGGTCAGAAATGACCTAGTTATGGAACTTTTGGAGGGGCTGGACATGTTTAAATTAGTAGGTCCAGATGATCTTCACCTGAGGGTGCTGAAGGAATTGGCCGGGGTCATAGTGGGGCCCCTGGCATGGCTGTATGAATGCTTGTGAGACTCTGGCCAGGTACTGGAGGATTGGAAAAGGGCCAATGTGGTCCCCATTTACAAGAAGGGGAGAAAGAAGGACCCTGGCAATTGTAGGCCAGTCTGTCTTACCTCATTCCTTGGGAAGACTGTTGAGAAAATTATCAAGGAGCACATCTGCAATGGCCCAGCAGGGGAGGTAATGCTCAGAGGCAACCAACATGGGTTCGTCGAGGGCAGGTCCTGCCTGACTAACTTGGTTTCCTTTTATGATCAGGACACAAAGTCCCTGGATGAGGGTGACAAAGTGGATGTCATCTTCCTGGACTTTAAAAAGGCCTTTGACACAGTTTCCTATCACATTCTCTTAAAAAAACTAGGTGATTACAGCATTGACACCTACACAGTCAGATGGGTGGCAAATTGGCTAGATGGTCTCACCCACACAGTGGTGGTAGATGGGTCATTTTCCACCTGGAGGGATGTGGGCAGTGGAGTCCCCCAGGGCTCGGTCTTTATCAGCAATCTAGATGTGGGTGTGGAAAGCAAACTATCCAAATTCGATGATGACATCAAGATGTGGGGTGAGGTGGGCACACTGGATTGGAGGGACAGAATCCAGCTAGATCTAGACAGGTTACAGAGGTGGGTGGATGAGAATAGGATGGAATTCAGTGCAGACAAGTGCAGGGTACTGTATCTAGGGAGAAGAAACCAGCAACACACCTATAGGCTGGGGAACACCCCTCTTGTCAAAACAGTGGCAGAAAGGGATCTTGGCGTCATTGTTGACTTCAAGATGAACATGAGCCACCAATGCTGATGTACGCAAGATGTACGCTTTTTCTAATTCTATCTAGCTAAATGCATGAAGCAGTTTGCTGACACTGGGCGGGGTGTGGTGTATGTAAGATAAGAGATTGCTTGCTGAGAAAAGATGCCACGTAGGCAAGTACGGGCATGTTCTGTGGCTAAGGTAATGTGCGCATGGGCTAAAAGAAGTAACCAATAGTAACTGCACAGCGTGTTGGGTGAGAGAAAACTATATAAGGCTAACACCAACTAGGTTGGGTGGGTGCTTGCTTTGTGAACGATTGCCAAGTACCCCCTTTCTGCGCAGACTTGGAATAAGAAAGATTAAGTTGGATCCTCCACCTGTGTGTTTATTGGCAAAAGCGCACCGGGCACAAACTCAACGTCTTTGCAGACAACAATTTGGCACCCCAGATGGGCCCTCACTAACCGCCTTGCCCGGTCCACCTCCTCGGCTCCGGCAATGGCTATGGATGGCGCAAGGACCAGGCGCCACCGGCCCTTTTCGTCGGAGGTCTGACCGTCTCCTGGTTGTTTGATGGGGCCGTGGAGGGGTACAACGGCGCAACTCTCTGAGGACCAACTTAATCCGACGGGACGAGGGAGGTCTCAATGGACTGGTGAATGTCTCTTTTGATTTACGGATAGCTTGGGTAAGGGAGGCGGCTTTAAAAGTTCTGACTGCGTAGACGCCCTAGGAGAGTGAAATCGGGTAGTAGTCCCGTGAACTCCCTTTAGTCAGTTTGGTTCTGAGGCTGAGCGGTGGTCGCCGTCCATTGTTTAATAGATGGGGAGTAACCAGTCCAAGATTCCGCCCTGCAGTCCCCTGGGATGCATTTAAAAAAATTGGTCAAAGTTTGGAGGTGACCCAATGACGAAAAAGAGAATGATTCAGTATTGCAATAAATGGTGGCCACAGTACAAACTCGAGGATGGTGTGGCCTGGCCAGAGAATGGGACTTTAGATTATAACACTGTTTTGCAGTTGCAATTGTTTTGTCGGCGCCAAGGAAAATGGGATGAAATGCTTTATGTAGATGCATATATGTCTTTGTACGGAGATAGGACTACACAGAGGTCTTGTGGGATATCGGGGGGGAATGGGATAATGGCTTTAAGGAAAGTTGAAACCGCACATTCGGAGGAGCCGGAGGAGGACACGCAATTGCTGGTTGCTCCCGCGGCTCCCCCGCCATATCCTGTGCCCCATGCATCGCCACAGGGGACTTCCACGGCACCTGTAATTACCAGTCATGGGCCCCCAACCAGCTCACCTAGCTCGTCGTCCACCACTACCCCCAGCAGCCCTGGGGAGCCGTCCCCGGGTTCCGCAGATGCAAGCGGAGGTGATTTGGCAGTAGAAGGGACTATGGGCAGTGAGACGTTTAGCCCAGTGGCAAGCCGCTTACGGTCAGCCAAACCGGCAATTCAGGCTCCATTGCGTCAGGTGGTGGGCCCCGAGGGTAGACTGGTTTTTGTTCATGTGCCATTCAGCACGGCTGACTTGATCAACTAGAAGCAGTCAACAGGCCCGCACCGCCAGAACCCTGAGGCGATGGTACAGTTGTTTACCACCATTTTCCTTATTCACCAGCCGAACTGGCTGGACATCCAAGCCTTATTGGCCACCCTCTTAACTCCAGAAGAGAAGAGGTTGGTCTTAGAAAAGGTGCGCGCGGTGGCTCAACAGCGCCACCCGAATGGTGATGTGGACGAACTTTGCCCCAAGGCAAACCCGAGTTGGGACCCCAACACCCGGGAAGGATTGCACAGTCTAGAAATGTATCAGGAACTTACGTTGGCCACCCTTCGGGAAGCCATCCCTAAGCAGAAAAATTTGTCTAAATTGTATGAGGTGC